>NC_072735.1:15217292-15280315 GCF_026930045.1 Uloborus diversus
GACGTTGCAGCGGTATTTCCCGTTTTTTCTAGATGGGTAGTTAGTTTTTTATACTTAATGTCTGAGGAATATTTTTATCCTTTGAGTATGTCTGAAAGAACAAACCATACAATCAACAAGCACGATCTTTCAAGTACGCGAGAAACTTTGAGTTGATAAAACGACTGATCATTGGGCACTAGATAAATCAAGTTGTAATAAATACACGCATTCTGACACCAAGCAGCTTAAAACACTTTCTATTTACCTTTTTCAAAAAAAAAAAATAAATAAATAAATAAAAACGGTTCAAATACTTGATAGTTTATTGAAATTTTTCAACTTTTCAATTTACAAAGTTTGAACAGAACAACGTCTGTCGGGTCCTCTAGTTTTTAAAATATAAACCTTAAAGTGGCTACTACTGAAGCAGTGGCCACTACTGGTGCATTTACCTTACTGTCCAACCACGGATTGCATGGAATTTTCAAACGTTCAGATAAGACGAATCTATGTGAATAAGGGGGAAAAGTAAAAATGTGATGCGCGTATTTTGCTCATTTGAACGAGTCTCTGCTTCTACAAAAGCTGACATCGGTAAAAAAAATCATAGATTTGTCCCTTTCTAGCTGTAAAACGGATGTTTGTCTTTCCATACAATGCGTGGTCAGACAGTAGCAACCTTATTTGAGCAAGAAAATAAGGAGAGCCCAATTACATTTTTTTCTTTTTAAATCAGTAACTTCAATTGAGAGTTTAGTTGCTGTTCAGTTCCTAGCTAATAATCACTATGAAGATAAGGGATGCCATTGTCTCGAGAAGCTGAACTTTTTTATCTAAATACATAAATGGCTACTTCTGTGGGGATGTCCGGGGTAAACTTCAAAACTACTGGACGGATTTTAACCAGTTTTTCACCATACACAGCAACATTATCAGGAAGCAATTTAGGCTATAATTTATTCCTAAAAAATTTAGTTTAAAAACGTTATGATCGAAAACAGTAAATGCCATGCAATTGCCCCATTAAATGATTAAATATAAAACCTATTGTTACGAAAATTCGTTGCCTTAGAACAGCAATAATTATAGTAATTATAATGGAAATTTTGAATCAAGACTTCTTAGGAGCAAACATGAATTTAAAGTAATTTAAATATTCGGCAACTCTACTTTTTGAACGCTTATCGAAACATAATAGAGAGCTTCTTTGTGTGTGTGTGTGTGTGTTTGTGTGTACTGTTCTTTTAATAAATAAAGCGCACAGTTTTTTTAGTGATCTCTGTTTTTGTTAGATCATATTTTGGAAATTCTTCAAGTTTTTATATACTTAAATGTCGTGCTTTCGTTTCTAACTGAATACCATTTCGTTCTATATACTTATTGCTATTTTACTTTTATGAATAAGGAAGATCCTCAATTTTTATCACGTCAAAGCGGTGTGTTTTGAGTTCTTTTAGTTGAAAATAGAAAATGAATGAAAGTAGCGATTGTTTCTCACGATCATTACTGACCCAGGCAACGCCGGGTATTTTTGCTATTATATTAATATAGTTTTTAATTGATATCCCCGCTAATTATTATCGGAGGCTTATGTTAAATAGCCAAACATAAAGACGGAAAGATTACGAATCCATCGATACCTTGTTCGATGGTCAGTTTACTGTCGTTCGGGAGAAGAAACTTGGACATAGATGACTACATAGATACATACATAGGTACATACATAGATACATACGCTCAGATTTTAATTACATAAGATGTTTGACTCAGTAACAGACGCATCTCATGCGATACGAAAATTTGATTGTATTTTATAGAAGTAGAATGCATGTGTTCGTGTTGTAAAACAAGAACTTAACATAAGGTAAATAAATACCTTTGTGCTGAACAGTAAAGTAAGACAAAACAACGCTAGAAGAACGCACAAATTTGTAAATTACAGCAGACACGTGTTTCGGCGTTACAGGGAACGCCCTTTTCAATGCACAAAATAATGAGCTTATGGATGAAAAGACATCCGACAAAAGCCAAGAGCAGATAAGCATTCAGCTTAAAAGATAAAAACAGCGGATTAGCCAAACACCAATGACAAAGTTATAAATCGATCAGGAACCAATAGGAATGCAAGCAAAGGCCAAGAGCTTTCTCTTAGGTACGAACCCAGAAAGAAAGAATTTAATTGGACAAAGATTAAGCCGAAGCTTAAATAAAAAGAAAAGAAATTGTCAGTAACCGTGAACCGCAAGAAAGGAAAAGCTGAATGGAAAACCATGAAATAAAATAAACAGAAACAAAAAATATTCGAAAAAAGGAAAAATAAAGATAAATAGAAGAAAATTGGGGGGGGGGGGGGCGGTGTCAATCAAGACAAAAAGGTAAAAATAAACAAAGGAAGATAGATTAAAAAAAAAGGGGGGTGGTGTGGGGAAAGGACAGTATTAAAGATATGGGAGCCAAATGTTAGAAAAATATGGAACTGTACTAAGATCGTTAACTAAGTTAGAACTGTTCCTCAAAATATGAAAGGATTCCCAAAAGTCAAGATCTGATGAATTGGGGGCATTTTTGGATAATCTGATAAGAGTTAAAATCAAAAGAGTGATTCGAATCCCAACAATGTTGAGCAATACTAGACTTATTTAATTGTTGTTTTTTCACATAATTTTGATGCTCTTTCAAGCGAATTTTTAAAGCACGCCGAGTCTGTCCAATATAGGCAAGTTTACAACTACAATTAATTCTATAAATTCCACAACAATTAAGAGGGTGAATAGGATCTTTAAGAGAAGAGAATGAAAGTTTATTAATAGGAGAGAACACCTGGAATTGGAAACCCTTTAGAATCTTAGCAACCTGATAGCTTACAGATGGAAAGAATGGCAAAACAACCAAATTCTTTCTGATGAAGGATCGGTTAAGAACATTAGTTTGGGATTTATTTGAAAGTTTTTTATAAATGGAATCAATCAAAGTTGGCGGATAGTCTCTATCAATTGCCACAGCTTTAAGATAATTAAGTTCCACTTTGAGAAGTTCCGACGAAGAACAAATATTAATTGCGCGATAAACAAAAGAATTGAAAGCAGAATATTTTTGATTTGGAGGATGAGAGAATAGTCTATGAGGAGGTAAAGAAACAGCAAAAGGTTTGCGATAAACAGTAGTTTAAAAACCAATTTCAGTACGAGAAACAAGTACATCAAGAAATGAAATGCAATTATTCCGTTCTTTCTCACAAGAAAACTGAATATGAGGATCAATGGAGTTTAAAATAGATAAAACCTCATCACTCTCAAACTGATTTTGGTTCATTAGAACAAAACAATCATCAACATACCTAACATAAAACTGAAACTGCAGTTTTTGGAACAGCTTAACCTCAAAATAATGCATGTAAATATCACAAAGAATGGAGCTAAGTGGGTTTCCCATAGCCAGACCATCTAACATATTATAAAATTTCCCATTAAAAACAAAAGAACATTGATTAAGACAAGTACGGGTAAGGAAAATTAAATCCTCAATTTCCGTATTGGTGAAATGAAATTCAGAAAGTCTTCTACGAAGGCATAACAATGAACCCTCGACGGGAACGTTCGTAAATAAAGAGTTAACATCAAAAGAAGCCATAAAAGAATTATTTGGAACGAAACTATGAATTTTTTTAACAAACTCAACAGAATTTTTAATAGTAAATAAATTGTGACTCCTAAAGGGAGAAAACACAGAGACTAAATATTTTGCAAGTTTGTACGAAGCCGTACCAATATTGGAAACAATCGGCCTGAAAGGAATACCAGCTTTATGCACCTTAGGTAAAGCATAAAATCTAGCACAATTAGCAATAGATGGAACAACAGAGCGTTTAACATTTGAAGGAATAGACTTAACAGACTTGACAGCAGATGAAATAGTTTTTAACTCTTTATCACTAGGATCTTTAGAAATTTCAGCATATGGCCCAGAAGAAATCAAATCATTAGTTTTATCAACGTAAGATGATTTGTCAAGAACAACAATTTGGCTACCCTTGTCAGCTTTGGTAACAACCAGATCAGAATTCGAAACTAAGTCTTTAACAGAACGGCTAACAGTATTAGCAAATACAGGTTTAGAAATTTTCGAGTTAAAGTCAATATTAGAAGCTATAAGATGTCGAATCGAATCTTTTTGAGAGGAAGTTAAGGCACTAAATTTAAAAGCTTTCTCAACAGGAGCAATAACCTTTGAAAAAGAAGGATTAACACTCACAGAAAACTTGACAGAAATTCTTGGTCTAGAACCCTTCGTTCCTCTGATAAACATCAAATTGTTTTGAAAAAGAAATTAGCTATGCTTTGTAAATCTTCTCATGTCGTTCCTCTTGATAATTTACCTGTTGTTAATAAGAATGTTGTTGGTAATCTTTCTAGCGTTCCATTAAGTAATTCTCAAATTGAGGCTCTAAAATGTAATGATAATTTCTCAAAGTGGAACTTAATTATCTTAAAACTGTGGCAATTGATAGAGACTATCCGCCAACTTTGATTGATTCTATTTATAAAAAAACTTTCAAATAAATCCCAAACTAATGTTCTCAGCCGAACCTTCATCAGAAAGAATTTGGTTGTTTTGCCATTCTTTCCATCTGTAAGCTATCAGGTTGCTAAGATTCTAAATCGTTTCTAATTCCAGGTGGTGTTCTCTCCTATTAATAAACTTTCATTCTCTTCTCTTAAAGATCCTATTCACCCTCTTAATTGTTGTGGAATTTATAGAATTAATTGTAGTTGTAAACTTGCCTATATTCGACAGACTCGGCGTGCTTTAAAAATTCGCTTGAAGGAGCATCAAAATTATGTGAAAAAACAACAATTAAATAAGTCTAGTATTGCTCAACACTGTTGGGATTCGAATCACTCTTTTGATTTTAACTCTTATCAGATTATCCAAAAATGCCCCAATTCATCAGATCTTAACTTTTGGGAATCCTTTCATATTTTGAGGAACAGTTCTAACTTAGTTAACGATCTTAGTGCAGTTCCATATTTTTCTAACATTTGGCTCCCATATCTTTAATACTGTCCTTTCCCCACCCCACCCCCTTTTTTTTTAATCGATCTTCCTTTGTTTATTTTTACCTCTTTGTCTTGATTGACACCGCCCCCCCCCCCCCCCCCCCCCCAATTTTCTTCTATTTATCTTTATTTTTCCTTTTTTCGAATATTTTTTGTTTCTGTTTATTTTATTTCATGGTTTTCCATTCAGCTTTTCCTTTCTTGCGGTTCACGGTTACTGACAATTTCTTTTCTTTTTGTTTAAGCTTCGGCTTAATCTTTGTCCAATTAAATTCTTTCTTTCTGAGTTCGTACCTAAGAGAAAGCTCTTGGCCCTTGCTTGCATTCCTATTGGTTCCTGATCGGTTTATAACTTTGTCATTGGTGTTTGGCTAATCCGCTGTTTTTATCTTTTAAGCTGCATGCTTATCTGCTCTTGGCTTTTGTCGGATGTCTTTTCATCCACAAGCTCATTATTTTTTGCATTGAAAAGGGCGTTCCCTGTAACGCCGAAACACGTGTCTGCTGTAATTTACAAATTTGTGCTTCTTCTAACGTTGTTTTGTCTTACTAACTTAACATAAGTTGAATAAATACCTTTGTGTATAAAAAGTAAAATAAGAAATAACAATGTCAAAAAGCACAAATTGCAGATTTCTGCAGAGACGTGTTTCGGCGTTACAAGGAACGCCTTTTTCAATGCAAAAGAAAAGAGCTTATGGATGAAAAGACATCCTATTAAAGGCAAGAGCCAGATAAGCATCAGACTTAACACATTTGGAGTTTTGGTACGTCAGTTTGTGCAACGATTCATACATCTGTTTCTGGGAAATTGCTCTTCTGTGTACTTAACATACCTACTGTTTATTTTCTTCTTTATGTTTTCTCCAAGTTCTTTTCTCAGTCCAAGCGATATGAAAGTTTGACAAAAAGACAACTTCTCGACTTGCAGCCCACAGCGCTTTGTTCTTCTTACCCAACTGGATGCGACATCCAAAGCATAGATGTAATCGATGATCAGAATGTGGGTCCCTCTCTCCACTTTTACTAAAGTGTCGTCAACTTCTTTTGCGGAGAACACGATAGAATTATTTACCATTCTGGCCCACAGGTGATTTTGATCTTTACTTTCCTGTGGGAGGGGGAGAAAGCATAATTTGTGCGTAGTATTGGAATACCATAAATCAGAGGTTCTGAAACTTTCAGGCTTGGAACCCCCTTTAAACAGTGATATGACGTGATCAGCTCCCTCCCTCCCTCCCCCCTCACATATCGTCAATTCAAGCCCATACAGCCAATCGAAATTTTAAATTGAAACTGCTTATTAAATATGAAAATACAGGTAAGATTGTGCACAAAATTTAACATTATTACACATACATGAAATACACCGCCAGCTCAGTCAATTCCAGCCGAGGACAAAAGCTTCATACTTATTAGCACTCATCAGCCCGGTATAGGAAAGTGACTGAGCTGGAGGTGGAAAACTTCATAAGAAAGCCAAGAGTGCCAAACAAACTGGTAGCTAATACAGAATTAGCACTGACCAGACGAGGGACCGAAGCAATGGTTCGATTCAACTCGAAGATTGAAGGCAAGGCAGGTATATTCAATAAGTTACAGCCCATAACCAGGGCTAAGGCAAAAATACATGAAATACACCGCCACCTCAGTCAATTCCAGCTGAGGATTGGTCGGTGCTAATTCTTGGAGTAGCTACCAGTTTGTTTGGCACTCTTGGCTTCCTAAAGAGGTTTTCCACCTCCAGCTCAGTCCCTTTCCCATGCCGGGCTGATGAGTGCTAATAAGCATGAAACTGCAGTCCTCGACTGGAATTGACTGAGCTGGCGGTGTATTTCATGTATTTTTGCCTTAGCCCTGTCTGTGGGCGGTAACTTATTGAATTATTACACATAATTTTGCTTTTAGCATATTATTACAGTAAAAGCTCTCTTATCTGACGCCCTTCTCATGGGGACAATTTTGAATTCCCGACAGCAGCACATTAAAGCCTAAGGTATTGGAAACCCCTCCCGTACGGACATCCTCCAATACAGAAATGGACACTATTTTAGGAGTCAATTGCATAGATATATATTTCATTGCGGAGAAATTATTTCAGGAATCAAAATTAAATTTCGAGAACAAAGTAATTAAATATTAGACAGTTAATTTTTACTCTAAAGTCGACGAGCAGTTACGGAAATTTATTAATCTAAGCATTAGTTAATGATTTTATTTTCAATCTGCAACATTATTTTTTAGACTTGACTACGAAGTGGTATTTTCTTAGCAATAAAATACCAGATCGTCAAGCTTAAGTAAATAAATAAATATTAAAAGGAAAATGATTATCATGATAAAAAGGAAAATGATAATCATGTAAAGCGAACGCTTTTGGTTGATAATGCGGTTACTTGCGCAGACGAATAACGCGCAAGTGAAAAATATTTATTATTGGTCAAAAATGTCCCCTGGTTCAATCAACCAGCTTCTTGCGGTCGACCGATGGATAGAGCCGCTATATAGATAGGCTAACGCATCAGCTTTTCAGTCATTTTGGATCGGTATTTTCATTGTTGCGGAGTTAAGGTTACCACATCAAAGTGTCAGATTTCGCCAAATTTGCCGAAAATAATATTTATTTAATAAACAATTCACGTGCCTCCAATAATTGCTCGCATTGAAAAATCATTAAACGCGATCGCTTCTCGCTTGCCAGAAAAGACAACCACTCAAACACGCGCTCCGATCACAAATGGCTAATCTTAAGCTGATGCGTCGGGTGGTATATATAGGGGCCTTAGGTGGATCTTTCGGTCAAGCTATTGGAGCTAAGACCCCTATAGTGGATATACAGTGAAACCTGTCTATAACAATACTGTCTATAACAATAAACCTGTCTATAACGATATTTTCCTTGATCCCAAGCAGAATGGCAGCAATAAATAATCAAACTGTCTAAAAGATAACCTGTCTATAACAATATAAGTTTAAGTCCCAACAGTATCGTTGTAGACAGGTTTTACTGTAGTTCTAATTGGAATGACTTCGACAACAACCAGTTAACCGATAGCTTTATTGGAACGCTACTGGTTACTCACCGGTTAACCACAGTTTACCGGTAGCTCTATATGGTCGAACGTAGCCCTTGTGTTTTGGTTAATAGCCGTAGCCGCTCGGTAATAAATGCCGGACTAGTGACACGAGAGCAACTTTCATGTGATTCGTGAACAGCTAGTGAAAATGAATCTGCATCATTTTGATACTTTCAATTAGATTTATAAAAGAAAACTAATAGAATCATCTAATTTCACCTAATATAATTCTTATAAAGATATTATTTCTATCGGATGTAGTTCACTTAAGATTTGGAACCCACACAACACAAACTGGTGGAATAGACGTTGAAAAGTCGTCGAATCTGGTCTAAACACTCGTCTATAACTGATCTAAAAACCGTCTGTAACTCGTCGAAATGTCCCCTCAGAGCAGTCGAAAGTCGTCTTATACACGTCGAAAAGACGACTACAATGGATGAAAAATGGTGGAATTAGATCAATAATAGACGATATCCATAGCGCTAGATAACGTTACCAAGAACAGTTATAGATGATCTAAAAAACGTCTTCTAGGTGCGCTTATTAACGCAGCACACCTTTTTTCAATTCTGGACTCTTAATTGTAATGTTTATACGACACGTTACATTTTCCTTAACCTTTTAACATTCATACATTTTTGTCTAATCTGCCAGTTCAATTTTTTAGTACTTATTGCAATTACACTATTAAACTTAAAACCTTATTTTCAATTTTTCATGTGTGAAAGCTTATTTTTTTTATCCAACAGTCTTATTTCCATATATCATTTTGAAACAGAAATCATCAACAAGATGAATAAGCTTACCGAAATCAATAAGGCGCTATAAAACAGACGCTAAAATATCAGAAGTAAAAAGCGGCGGTGCTGCAAGTGCTTCAACACTAATAACATAGCAACAAGTGTTGCCAATTATGTCAATAAATTATAAATATCATCATTGTCATTAATATTTTTTAAAAATAAAGTTCTAGCCCTTTAACCGTTGTTACATGAACTAATGAACTAGTTTTAATTCACTTTTTGCAGCATTTAGCACCACCGCAATCCGCTCTCACCCTCACTGTTTGTGTTGATTCTAATGGACACTTCTATTCGACGTTTAGTAGACGACCCTTGTGGATGATATAATTTACGTCTGTAAAGGATGACTAATAGACGTCCAATTATAGACGTTTAATAGAACATCTAGAAATGACGTTTATTAGTCGTAGAATAGATATCACCTTTAGATGTAGATGAGTGTAGATGAGTTTTAGATGAGTTTCGACGAGAAATAGTCGTTTTATAGACGAGTGTGCTGTGTGGGGAAGGGTACCAAGTAAGGTCGAGAACCACTGATCTAGATAAGTAAGTAATTCATACAAACCTGAAAACATATCTGCACAGAAGAACCCTTTGAAGTAACAGGAATAATATTTTTCTTTTTTTCTAAATCTTCTAAGTCTGAAATAATAGCCTTAGACCTTTTTACTGTCTTTGATGAAATTATACTACCTTGAAAGCAGTAGATAACATTGATGACAGGACCCAGAAGCCAGGCAGCCAACAGTAAACGAAAAGAAGTTCTGTACCAAACGCGTCTTCCAATTTTAAGATTTCTAATTGCATGACCTGGGGAAAAAGATAGTTGTTCTTATTAGTGCTATCACAGTTGCTTAAAGCTAGTAATTTAAGTTTTAAAAAAATAATAAGATTTTCTTCCTTCAGAACTTTACTTTTAAAGGTATCAGCAAGCAAATTTATATTTTATAGTTTTTGGAGTCGACTTTGCACGGGTAGACTGTGCAAAGTCGGGCGACCTAGATAAGTAAATAAATAAACAATAACCTCCCGCACTCGCTATCCCTCAAAAGGACACGCTATTTCCATTCAGATCAGTTCTTGATCGAAGCTAGTTACGCTCGCCCACCAGATTTTACATCATTATAGTCTTTATCCTTATCTTTACTAATAATAAAGCTGAAAGTCTCTCTGTCCGGAGGATGTCTGGATCTCTGTGACGCAAATAGCGCCTAGACCGTTCTGCCGATTTTCATGAAATTTGGCACAAAGTTAGTTTGTAGCATGGGAGTGTGCACCTCGAAGCGATTTTTCGAAAATTCGATGTGGTTCTTTTTCTATTCCAATTTTAAGAACAAAAATATCATAAGATGGACGAGTAAATTACGAAATTATCATAACGTGGAACCGTAACATAGGCACAAGCCAATTAGCGAGATACGAAATTATCATAACGGGGAACCGTAACATAGGTACAAGCCAATTGGCGCGAAAATTCACCATACATTATTTGTAAATATACAGGCGAACCAAAAGACCTTTTAATTTTTCTATTACGTGCAAAGCCGTGCGGGTATCACTAGTAGAAAATAAATTAGAGCATCATACCAAACAGAACAGTAGGGGGCCATTCATTAATTACGCAAGGATGATTTTGGCAAATTTTAACCCCCTCCCCCCATGTAAGTGTAAGTAAGATTTTTCAATTCCATTTCGTTTTTCGAAATTATTAAAATAACGTATCTTACATCACTGGAATCGTTATTAAATTCACTATTATTAATTTTTTTGAAAACATTTTTGTGTAAAGAAATATTTAATAAAAGGAATCTGGACTGAATGTTTTTTCGACAAGTATTTTTTGTATATGATGCGATACTAATTAAAAATAAGGCATGCCATACACAGCGCGAATCTCTTATTAAATTTTACACAACTCATTCTTTGAAAAGCAGGAAATAAACAGCTCATCCTAATACGTTTTTTACCTTTCCTGAAGCAAATGAAATATGATCCCTGCCAAACCACTTGACCTCGCGATTTCTAATATAAAATATCGACTTGGAAAATGTCTTGTAAGAATGGGTCTGACCGCCCCCCCCCCCTCCCCAAGTAAGGATATGTAGAGATTTTTCCAACTCCCTCTCCCCCTCGGAACTCTTACGTAATGGCCCCTAGTGGTAAATCAAAGATTCTATTTTGGTTTCTATTATGGTGAGTAATAAGGATTTTGGAAGGAATTTAAATTCAATCTAATGAACGAATTCAGGATCGGAAACGGAGAATTTTGGTAATGGGGTGGTTTCCTTCAGTCAAAAGTACTACTTTTAGTCATTGAAATGGATAGAATGAGCAAAAAAAATAAAAATAAAATAAAATAATTTGAATTTCTGACATTTGGGATTCAAATTATGTTTTTCGCAATCACGAGTTGCCACAGGGCCCTACTCATTGAGGGCTATTGTTTCTAGAAACAGCTCCTGTCCCCCAAAGCCTACCCCTCCTCCTGGGCGGTTACGTGTGTGTAGTTGTGTAGCAGTGTGCAGGCATGTATGTGTATGCGCGCGTGCATGCATGTGAAGGCTTGTGTGTGTGCGTAGACCTGTGTATACACACGTCGGCACGTAGGCGTGTGTGCATGTGTGTAAAGGCTTGTGTGTATGAACATGTGTGTGTATGTATGTGTGTGTGCGCGTGTGTGCATGCGTTTGTGTGTATGTGTGTGTATGCTTGTGTATGTGTGTGTGTGTCTGAGCACGCGTGTGTGTAGGGCATGGACGCCATAGACCAGGAGAAACGGACTTCAGGAGGCAGTGCTCGGAGCCGCGCCTGCAGGAGACCGGTGGGCGGTGGTGCTGGTGTCCCTGATCCAGGCTGAAAAAGGCACGGACCTCAAAAACGGTCAAGTGAGAACAAGAAACAATCGTGATTGCTCAAAAATTACATGGACCCAGAAAATACTTTTACTTTCCCAACATTTTTTTTTTTAAATTATTTTTTTTAAATGTCCGATTTTTCAAACAAGGTGTGGTCTTTATGACGTCACAAATGATGCAATTTGGCGCATCTTTCTACTACGTTTCCACGTTATGATAATCAAGCAGCGAATTAAAATTGCGCCCTATGCTTGCTATCAACCATATCGTTGCCAATACACGTGAGTAAAGATGCGAATTAAATATTTTGTTCTGTGAATGGCAACATTGAACGGCATTTCATTATTTGTGATGTCACACGACAGAAGTGTAAACAATGAAAGCGCACCGATTTAAGTAATTTTTTAAAAATATTAAACTTAAACAAATTATTTAAAAAATGGTCGGATTCTATGTTTTTAAGCATGCTCTTTCAGAAAAAAATACTTTTAAAATTTTGGAAACGACCCCATTGAGAATGGCCCGATTTTACGACGGCTAGTTTTGCAAATGGTTCGCTTTTGCGTTTGTGGCTTCTTTTAATAGATTCCTTCCCTATTTTAAATGATATTCCAAGTTGCAAAGACGGGGGGGGGGGGGGGGGGACCTTAAAAGAGTTTCTTTATTTGTTTGCAATTTTGCCTGAACTCGGGCAACGGAGCAAATACTTTCAGCTTTATTTCCTACCTTTTATCTTCAGGGTTCGAAAGAGAGCCGTAACATGTTGATCTCTCCCCTGGGTTCTGAAATATTTTTAGCTATCAGTATGAAGCTATACTCAGATTCTTTGTGAACTTTTTTAGCTGTGTTGTGGCTATTCCACAACACAACTGAGCCTAAAATAAGCTGTGTTGTAAAATAGCCACAACCAGAGCCCAAAACTCTAGACGAACCCAAAAAAAGGACAAAACTGCAGTCTCTGGAAGCTGTGCGAGCTTTTTTGTATTTTTTTTAGCACGTACTAGTTTAATCGAACTGGTTTTTCACTTTAGCTATAAGTTTTGCCTTAAACTAGCAACTTTTAATGAAGTAAAGAAAAAAGATGAAAGTACCATGTCCAACTAGATAACTCCAGAAAATTTCAACACACTTTGATAAAACATACAGCTTTTCATTTTTTTTGCTGATATTCGTCACTTGATGTATCTCAAAACAAGCAAGTACTACTACAATAACAAGACTTGCTAGAAGGAGAAACCAAACCTAAAAGAAAAGAAAACCATTTTCGGCGAGAAGCGCACTTTTTGTAGGAATATTTGAAGCGGTAACCTACAGAAAATTATTTATCTACTTTAGTAAAAGTTACTTACCGATGACGAAAAAGTGTTAATGTATTGGAATATTTCACTGTCACCTTCTACAATACCGGTAATGATTCCTATGTGCCTGATATCCAGGTAATTAGTGAAATCCACAGCTTTTGCTCTCTGTTCTGATATTACTAAAGGTCCACCGATATCAGCTTCCTTCAAAAGAGAGGTGATGCAAATAAAATCGGCTTGGTTTTTTATCATAAAAGTAACATTGATAGATTTTATTGCACAATACTTTTAAGTTTTCATCATTTTAAACATTTTAGGGTTTAAATAAGATAATAAGAACAATTCCTTCAAGATCCATTTGCACTATATAAACGAAAACAGTATTTCAATAGTTTTGTAACTAAATAGATTTTTTAAAAATTAAGTTTGACCTTTCTTAGTGAACTATATCATTTCTCCTACATCAATTTTAACTTTATAAACTTTAATAATGTTTCAAAAGTTTATGACTCACTTGCTTTTTCAAATTAAATCTAGTTTTTGTTCAAAACTAAGAATAAAATTTTTATGGATAAAAATCTCATAAATGCTGTATTCTGGAAAACAGTTCCGTATTTTACTCTTCCTATTTTTTGGAAAATTAAATTTTGATGCAAATTACATTTTTATGTGTATTTTACATAAATTCAGCGCATAGTTAAATTCTGCTTTCTTTTTGCTCAACAGACCCAACATATATATTTTCTTTTCATTTTCGTCCTTTCTCCATATTTATGTCGAACTGTTAATCGATGCGTACTCAGGTGTCAGATATATTCATAACAGGGTTGGCATACAGAATTTAATAAAATGTTAGCATTAAACCAAACTGGGGTAAAATTCTTTGTGCCTATTGGCAGGGGTGCTCCCCCCCTTAGGGCAAGGGTACCCCCCCCTCAATATCGTGGAGACCCCCCCCTAAAAGCAAGAGCATCCCTCCAATGAGAAAAATACCCCTCAAAATAGCCCCCTCCCTAAAAATTTCAACGGCGCAGTCTGCACCATGACCCTCCTAGTTGGGCACCACTGCAATACGTACGCTTCTAGGCCTTAAGACATGTTTTGTTTTATTTGTAATATTTTGTTTTATGCAAGCATAGAAATTCAGTTTTTACTTAGTATAAAAAAGTTTCAAAACATAAATAATATTTATTGAGGAAAATTATTCTCATGGTTCTTAGAGAAGTTTTTCGCTCAGCTGCTATTTTTAGTTTCAGGCGGGTATGGAATTTTCTGAAATAAAAAGAAAAAAATCTTCAAATTATTTTTTTAATTTTTTTTATTGATATCTTTAATATTTTCGTGTGACAGGAATGTTTTGTGGCCAACGTTCCTGTCACATGAAAGGACTCCTAAAACCACTCATGACTCCACTTCTAACTACACCATTTAAATGCTTAGTTTTTTCCTCGTCACGCCGCTCTTTTTTCTTTTTTCCTCTCTCTCTCTCTCTCTCTCTCTTGGCCTTTCTCAATGTAAATAAATAGACCCTTGTGTTTTATGTATTTTTGAGCGTGTGATTGTGTGTATGAACATTCATGCATGATCTCCATTACATGGGTATATATTGGATAAATATGTGTGTTCAAATATCCGAAATAATGGGAAACCAGCCTTTTCAATTCCAAAAATATTCTCTCAAAAGTATTGACTCAGACCTGAGAATAAATAAATATAAAAAAAGCAGTTTTTTAATCCACAACATTCAGCATCCAGGCAATACCCCTGGCATTTTTTTGAATTTTGGCGTCTTGCATTCAAATTATGTTTTTCGCAACCTTGTTCCTATAAATGGTTCCTATCGCAATGGTCATTGTGAAGCAAATATAACTTCAATTCAAGATGTCAAAACTCAAATGAATGCAATGCTGGATGTCTAAAGAGAACTGCGTAAGGTCTACAGGATCGGATATAAATAAAGTCGATTCCGTGGGACACGCGCGCTCCTGCCGAGGGCAGGGGCGGCATTTCAGCATTTCATTTGGGGGGCCGAGGTTCTTAAACATGTATTACTATAGTGTGGTACCAAACACACATCAGCTAACAGGAAGTGCTCATAAAATCGGTTTAATATGAATAAAAATTAGTGTTTAGAAACAATTAAAATTTTTAATTCGTTTTCTAATAAGTTATCATACAAAACATCTCGATACTAAAGTTTTTATAAATTTTGGAAAAATTTAATGCATGATTTTTGGAAAAAAGGAAGAGCAGGGAATCGTGTTACTAATCTATCTGTGCCCAGTGTCGAGCTGTTTTGCCAGTACAGCTAAATAGAAAAGTTTTTTTTTTTATGCCCATTGTACTTCGAAAATATAATTCTCTAACCTCCTGAGACATAAAAAATCTTTCTCTACTAGGAGCTGATTGGAATAGTTAAAAAATAATTAAAGTAACAAAGTTATGTATGAAAACACTTTTTATATCTTGTTCTTGAAAGCAGCAACTTCAAAAACTGTGAGGGGCTTAATTTCTCATCATTGAATGATCTAGTCTCGTTGACACTTTCAGCTTCAATAAGATGTCATCTACTCCAGCTCTGTTATTCACTATTCCAGACTGATCAGTCCATAACAATGACGAAACTGCAGTCTCTGGATGTGATAACCGGTCTGTCGGTATATTGCTTGTAATTTTCCTTGCCTCATGCTAAAAATTTTATTCATAATTGAAACATTTTGTTTTTCGTTTTCAAAATCCAACCCAGATATTTTTTTTTTTAATTGGCTGGGAGGAAGAATTTTTTTGAAAAGTTTCACGATTGATGGAAATACAACAAATACATTTGTATAAAATCTATTTTCAGTTTCAATTGTAGATTGAACTATGGTAGTACGAAGGCACAGATCAATTGTAGGTTGAACTGTGGCTTGAATAGTCCGAAAATTAAGGGTAGCGGATTGAAGATGTTTTGATCGAGTAAAGCATTTTTCAAAAACTTTCCTCAATACAAACAAATTGAATAAAAATTCAAACGAAGTCATACATGCTAAAGGGCATGAACTTTTTCACCATTGAAAGATTCGTTTTGCAATAATTCTTCCAGTCGTCAAATCACTGCTTTGAAGTTATAGAGAAATGTTTTTATGGTTTAAACTCTTGAAGACCATCTTGTGTTATTCCGAGATTGCATAATTATAGAGCTCCATAGAAGGTATTTGTTATGTTTTTTTAAATTTTATTTAATAAGCACATGCATTTTTAAGAAGTTACTATGAAAGCATATAATGAATTAAACAGCTGAAACGTGTTTCTAGCAAAAGAAAGCGATAAACACTCATTAAATAAATATACACTAACAAAATGAGCACAAAAGTGAATGTAAAATATCAAGGAATTTTCTTGTGAAAACCATGCAGCCACATCACTTTGCACGGGCCTCTCCTATTGGACATACCGTCGTTACACTGGGCGCACAAGTATGAAAGATTTAGCCTATATTAGGAAATGTCTTCTTTAGATGAACTTAACCACGCTTCTCTATCAGTTTTCAATGTTCTGAAAAGGCCGGAAAATACTTCATGAATTTCTACGTCATCATCCAAATAACGAAAAACGCTCTTTCGAGTCTGGGAATGTGTCGAGTTTCGTCAAATAGTTACTGAGAACCAGCAAGATTTTTTTAAAATGAACATTGATATCCGACTTACATCGATTAAATTCACCCATTTTCTATCCTTCTGCTCAAAAATTTGGGGGAGCGACCGACCCCTCTTGACCCCCCCCCCCCCATTTGCCGCCCCTGGCCGAGGGTATACAGGGTGTTCCGTTTTAACCTGCAAGACCTTTATTTTTGCAACCGTTAATCCTAGATGTATACTTCCAATTGCAAAAATGTTCAAAATCAAATACAGAATTAAGATATAGAAAGTTTGAACTAAAAATAAAAATAAGTCAAAAAATACAAAATTTAACTTTTTATGTGGGTCCCTGGTCCCCTAACACATTTAGGAAAATAATCTCCATTGAAAAATAATTCCAACATAAAAAGTTTGAAATTAGTACGACCAAAATTCACTGAGATATGAAACGCAGCGTTTTGTGGCTTACACCACTTTTCACTGGCCGTCAATAACACCTTTTTGGGGGAAATATAGCAGTTTACAAGTGCTTACAATCATATGTGTGCGTTGTTTTTCAAATTGTTCAAAGTTTTGTAGTGTGTTTTTGCGCATCATGGCATAACATTTGCATTTTTTTTTTGAATAGCAATGAAAAATATAAATACCTTGTTTTCCTTACTTTGACGACCTGTCATTCTTCTGAAAGAGCGATAAGTTCCAATCTCATCTTCTGTATGATCCCTTAAAGCTTTGAACTAGAATATCTCTTTGAGTTTTGGTCGCACAAATGTCAAGTTTTTTATGTCAGTAATAGTTTTCAATGGAGATTATTGCTCTAAACATTAGTTAGAGGACCTAGGGCCCGTATAAAAAGTTAAATTTTGTATTTTTTGACTCATTTTTTATTTTTGCTTTAAACTTTCAGTATCTTAACTCTGCATCTGATTTTGAACATTTTTGCAACATTTTTGCATATATATATATATATATATATATATATATATATATATATATATATATATATATATATAATGTATATATATATATATATATATATATATATATATATATATATATATATATATATATATTGTAACGGATTCGGTGCGACTTCCACTTTCTTGAAATGAAGACACAGTTCTTGATAAAAACACAGGAGATTTATTTACACTATATACAGGAAAGATCTTCAACAACTGCTAAATTATTCATCAGCAATTAAGCAATTATCACACAACACCGTAAACTCACCGTTTACACACGTATTTACTTCCAAATACGAAAACAACACAGCGAAATGCCTCGCTATAAACAGAGCAAAAATGCACTCAGTTCGAAAATCTCAATCGAAACTAACTGTTTATCCATCGCTAACGGCTTAAATACACCGAAAAGAATTTTCTCAAATATTCCACACGCTTCTCGAAATGCGTTGTCCGTTATCAACTTTTATCAATGAACAAAAAGGGAATAGGGATCGTATATTTTAGCCATATGAAAAAGGGGTTGTATATTCATTACGGGAAACTATTTACAGGTTACGTTCCTACAATAATTACTATTTACAGAATTTGTAACATTGCCCCCTTCCCAAGGACTGCACGTCCCGGGCAGTACAATCCCCAGAAAGGGTGCGAAACCTCTATCACAAGTTTACAAATATACACATTAATTAATAACTAACAGATACAGAAAACACAATAATAACAAGAAATATTACTAAACATTAAAAGCAAAAATTATCTACAACTTTTATGTTATCAACCATGGTTGTTTACGTAATACTCATGAACTATGGCCATAGTATGGGGCTAACCGATCATAATGTACAACCCTAGGTTTTGCATTAGGTGATTTTTGGATCCTCACTACGACGTCATTCAGTCGGTTAAGGACTTTGTAGGGTCCATCCCAATGCGACTGCAATTTGGGTGACAGACCTTTCCGTCGGATGGGATTCCATAACCAAACCTTGTCGCCATCGTTGAATTCATGTCCAGTAGATCTTGTGTCGTATCGGGTCTTCATCTTCTCCGCCGCGATGTTGATTCGCTCTCGTGCGAAGTTATGAACGTCTTCCAACCGGGCCTGGAGATCCTGGATGTACTCCTCAGGCGATGAAGGCGCATCCGGAGGACGACCGAAGACGAGATCACAAGGTAGCCGAAGCTCTCGTCCGAAGAGCATCTGAGATGGGGCATATCCGGTAGTCTCGTGGACAGCACTGCGGTAGGCCAGCAGGAACAAAGGTAGCTTCTTGTCCCAATCCTGTTGATTTCTGGATACCATAAGCGAGAGATTATTTAGGATCGTGCGGTTAAATCTCTCCACCATGCCGTCCGATTGTGGGTGTAGTGGTGTTGTCCTAGTTTTCTCAATTCCGAAAATTTGACATAGGCCCTTAAACACAGCAGAGATGAAGTTCCTCCCTTGATCGGAATGAATCTGCAAAGGTGTTCCATATCTCGAGATCCAGTGTTGGACCAGAGTCTCTGCTACGGTGGTAGCCTCTTGATCTGGAATGGGATATGCTTCCGGCCATTTGGTGAAGTAGTCGATGGAAACAAGAATGTATTTGTTCCCATCAGCAGTTCTTGGTAGAGGACCCAGGATGTCAATCCCAATTCGTTCGAAAGGAGCTCCAACGTTGTACAGATGTAGCTTCCCTCTGCTTCTCTTCTTCGGTCCTTTACGAGCAGCACAGGCGTCACAAGAATGGCACCACTTCTCCACGTCATCCTTCGCCTTGCTCCAGAAGAAGCGCTCCCGAACTTTATTGAGGGTTTTCAAGACACCAAAATGTCCTCCAGTCGCACTACTATGTATTTCTTTCAGAACATCTGAAATCCTTGATCGGGGAAGTAGTAACTGCCACCTAGATGTTTTGCCGTCGTCAGATTCCCATTTCCGGTACAGTACGCCGTTCCGTAAATGGAGCGAGTTCCATAAAGCCCAGTATCTTTTTGTTGCAGGACTGAAGATGGAAACGTCCTGCCAGCTAGGGCGCCGACTGTCACTTTCCATGAACTCCAAAATTGGTTTTATGTCGGGGTCTTCAAGCTGATCATTTCGAACTTGGTCGTCACTCCATGGATCAGGTTCTGATGATATTGGAGTCACTGTCACCTGATAGGCGGTAGGGCTAGTCGTTCCATACTGTTTCTCGATTCGGGAACAATAATTGCAGTTCTCAGGACAGGGTCTCCTTGATAAAGCGTCAGCATTACCGTGAGATAACCCTTTTCGATGCTTGATCTCCATGTCATATTCCTGGAGCCGCTGTATCCATCTGGCTATCTGGCCTTCCGGATTTTTGAAGTTCAAAAGCCAAGTTAATGAGGCATGATCTGTCCGAAGCAGAAATTTTCGGCCGTAGAGGTAATGATGGAAGTGTTCTACAGCTTTCACTATGGCCAGTAACTCCTTTCTGGTGACGCAGTAATTTCGCTCCGACTTTGATAAGCATTTGCTCCAGTAAGCGATGACATGTTCATTTCCGTCAATTTCTTGGGATAAAACAGCTCCGATGCCCTCGTTGCTCGCATCAGTGTCCAGGATGAAGGATTTTTCAGGCTGAGGATAGGCGAGGATAGGCGTTGATGTTAAAGCCTCCTTCAGTCGTAGAAATGCATCTTCGCATTCTTTGGACCATTCGAACTTTTGCTTGCTCTCCGTCAGCTTATGCAAAGGTCGTGCAATGTTGGAAAAACCCTTTACAAACTTCCTGTAGTAGGTGCAGAGCCCCAGGAAACTTCGCAGCTGATGGATGTTTTCGGGACGACTCCAACTCCTGACCGCAGATACCTTCTCTGGATCGGTTTGTACACCCTCAGAAGAGATGATGTGACCAAGGTAGTTCACTTCCCGGCGGAACAAATTACATTTGGACGGGCTTAACTTCAGATTGGCTTCCTTAAGCTTTTGCAGCACCTTCCTAAGATTTGCCAGATGTTCTTCGAAGCTGCGTCCCACGATGATGATATCGTCTAAGTAGACCAGACAGGATTCGTAGGAAAGTCCTCTTAACACTGTCTCCATAAGACGTTCGAACGTAGCTGGTGCATTGCAGAGGCCGAAGGGCATCACTTTAAACTGCCATAAGCCTTGTCCAGTTGTAAACGCTGTCTTCTCTCGGTCATCAGGGTGTATCTCAACCTGCCAGTAGCCGCTCTTCAAGTCCAGGGTCGAAAACCACTTGTGTCCGGAAAGAGTGTCTAAGGTGTCGTCTATCCGTGGAAGAGGGTAACTGTCTTTCTTGGTGATTTCATTCAGTCGTCGGTAATCGACACAAAATCTGGTGGAGCCATCTTTCTTTCGGACCAAGACGATGGGAGATGCCCAAGGACTGGATGACGGTTCGATTACATCATTCTCCTTCATCTCTTTCAGGAGGGTCTCAACCTCTTCCTTCTTGGCGAACGGTAGTCGTCTTGGATGCTGTTTAATAGGGGGGTGTTCTCCAGTGTAGATCCTATGCTGCGTTAAATTCGTCCGGCCCACATCCTCCGATGTCGATGAAAACACATGCTTGAAGTCGTCCACCAATTGTTCCGCAGCAGTTCTTTGATCCTTCGATAAGGGTGCACTCCCAATTAACTTCGATGTCAAGGACTCAGAAGACACAGTCTCGGGGGAATTGATTCTTCTAATGATGCAGTTTACGGGAGTACAAGTTGCTAACACTTCGCCTTTCCGGATATTCCTTGGCCTTTCACTCATGTTGGCGACTCTCACAGGAATTACATCCTTGGAAAGGTCCACAAGCGTAGATGCCACCAGCACTCCTTTTGGGTTATTGCTTAAGTTGGGGTATTCAATGAGTCCAAATCTAAAACTATTGCTTTCTTCAATGGAGCCGGGTATTAATGATTCTGACCTTGAGGGAATTGATAAATCTGTTTGGGCAATTATTTGATGAGCGGATTTTACATCACTTTCTGCGGGAAAGACTGCTATGTCTTCTCTCGTCGAGTGCAGCTCGTTAGTCTTGAAGTCGAGGTTGAAGTCATACTTCTTTAAAAAGTCCAATCCGAGAATGAAGGGGTCTATGATAGCAGCAACGAATGCGGTATGATGGTAAATGGCATTTCCAAACACAATTTCTAAGTTCACTTTACCTTCAATCTCGATCTTGTCACCTGTCACAGTTTGGAGGGTAACGCAGGGCGGCGTCCACAGAATGTTGAGTCCAAATTGACGAGCCACATCTGTTCTAATGATCGTAACATTGGCTCCAGTGTCAATAATCAGTTCGCAGGGAAACCCGTTTACATATGCGTAAACAAACAGTCCATTACTGCCGCCACTCGTCGACGAAATCTGGAAAACTTTAAGATGGGGCTCATTCCAATTTGGCGACCTCCGCCCCGCGAGATTGCCATGGCTTAGTTTTCCTGGACCTGCGAGGGAGAGGTGCTCTTCCCTCTGGTTTCTTGACGAGCTTCACAGTTTCTTCGTAAGTGACCCTCGCCACCACATTTCCAGCACTTAAGTGATTGTCCATTATGGTCCTTGGGAGCCGAATTCCTTTTGAGGATTCCTGCAATTTCTTTTATCTGCTTTTCCAGATCAGCAAAACGTGACGAAACCGGATCAGGCTCATCAGTTTTCACGCCGCGGATTGAATGGCGATCCTTGCGGGTTGCTTGCTGGGCGGCCTCCAACTTCATTGCATACACAACAGCAGAACTCAGGTCTTTGACATCCGCCATCCGTAGAGCTTTCTGGATTTCCGGATCTCGAACCCCGTCGATGTAGTAGTTGAGTGCCAGGTTGTCTCGAACATCCGCAGGACAGTCACAAAAAGCAAGATGAGACAATCTCTCGACGTCCGCCGCTAGCTCTTGCAGGGTTTCCCCGGTTTTCTGGAAACGGGATTTCAACTGGAGTCGGCTGAAATCTTTCTGGCACTTCTCACCGAAGCGAAGCTCCAACGCAGATGTGAGGGCGGCGAAATCCAGGCGCTGGCTGTCCGGAAGGGTCTGGAGAATGTCCGCTGCGTCACCTCTCAGGGATGCTGCAAGATGACAGGCCTTGGTAGCAGAGTCCCATCCGTTCGCTTCCGCCACTATCATGAATTGAGTTTTGTAAACCTGCCACGAAGTTTTCCCATCAAATGTGGCAAGTTTAATGGACGGTCGAGCAACCGATGTGGGAGCGCCAAACTGTACAGAGCTGCTTTCCGCGGTCGCCAATCTCCTTTCCACGTCCTTAAAGATCTCTTCTTTAAGTAGATGAAATCTTCTATCTTCATCTTCAAATTTATTTTCTACAGCATTGAATCGGCTTTCAACGGTATCAAATTTTTCTTCAATTGCATCAACTCGATGCTCTATGTCATTAAATTTATTTTCCATCACAGTCTTTACCGAAATAAGGTCATTTTTAATTTCTTCTTGGTTAGACGTTAAGTCCTTTTTCAGCACCGTTAAGTCCTTTTTCAGCACCGTTAAATCGCTTTTTAACTGGTCTTGATTTGCCAACATACTTGCAGTCAGATCACTTTTTAATTGTTCTTGATTAGCCGCCATATCACTCTTCACAGAGTTGATTGCATCAAGCAGTTGTTTTAATTGTTCATCCATTGCGCGAGTAATCACCATACAAATAAAGTCCAAATTTAAAAAGTCTTTATGAAAAAATGTCCAAAGTCACACTTACTGCAAGAAAGTCCTGAAGTAGCCCCACGTTGGGCGCCAAATTGTAACGGATTCGGTGCGACTTCCACTTTCTTGAAATGAAGACACAGTTCTTGATAAAAACACAGGAGATTTATTTACACTATATACAGGAAAGATCTTCAACAACTGCTAAATTATTCATCAGCAATTAAGCAATTATCACACAACACCGTAAACTCACCGTTTACACACGTATTTACTTCCAAATACGAAAACAACACAGCGAAATGCCTCGCTATAAACAGAGCAAAAATGCACTCAGTTCGAAAATCTCAATCGAAACTAACTGTTTATCCATCGCTAACGGCTTAAATACACCGAAAAGAATTTTCTCAAATATTCCACACGCTTCTCGAAATGCGTTGTCCGTTATCAACTAGTATCAATGAACAAAAAGGGAATAGGGATCGTATATTTTAGCCATATGAAAAAGGGGTTGTATATTCATTACGGGAAACTATTTACAGGTTACGTTCCTACAATAATTACTATTTACAGAATTTGTAACAATATATATATATATATATATATATATATATATATATATATATATATATATATATATATATATATATATATAATGTATATATATATATATATATATATATATATATAATGTATATATATATATATATATATATATATATATATATATATATATATATATATACTGTTCGACATTGAAAGTGCAACACCAAGAAGGCGTGGTCAGAAATGTATGCACATTTCAGGGTAGCCGCATGTTACTGAGCTATGCAAATGATGTAAAATGCGCTGCTTTCAAACGCACCCGAAGTAAGATATTGTAACGGATTCGGTGCGACTTCCACTTTCTTGAAATGAAAACACAGTTCTTGATAAAAACACAGGAAATTTATTTACACTATGTACAGGAAAGATCTTCAACAACTGCTAAATTATTCATCAGCAATTAAGCAATTATCACACAACACCGTAAACTCAACGTTTACACACGTATTTACTTCCAAATACGAAAACAACACAGCGAAATGCCTCGCTATAAACAGAGCAAAAATCTTCTCAGCTCGAAATATCAAGCGAAACTAACTGTTTATCCATCGCTAACGGCTTAAATACACCGAAAAGAATTTTCTCAAATATTCCACACGCTTCTCGAAATGCGTTGACCGTTATCAATGAAAAGAAAGAAAATAGGGGTCGTATACTTTAGCCGAATGAAAAAGGGGTTGTATATTCATTACGGGAAACTATTTACAGGTTACGTTCCTACAATATTTACTATTTACAGGATTTGTAACATTGCCCCCTTCCTAAGGACTGCACGTCCCGGGCAGTACAATCCCCAGAAAGGGTGCCAAACTTCTATCACAAGTTTACAAATATACACATTAATTAATAACTAACAGATACATAGGAAACACAATAATAACAAGAAATATTACTAAACATTAAAAGCAAAAAAATTATCTACAACTTTTATGTTATCAACCATGGTTGTTTACGTAATACTCATGAACTATGGCCATAGTATGGGGCTAACCGATCATAATGTACAACCCTAGGTTTTGCATTAGGTGATTTTTGGATCCTCACTACGACGTCATTTAGTCGGTTAAGGACTTTGTAGGGTCCATCCCAATGCGACTGCAATTTGGGTGACAGACCTTTCCGTCGGATGGGATTCCATAACCAAACCTTGTCGCCTTCGTTGAATTCATGTCCAGTAGACCTTGTGTCGTATCGGGTCTTCATCTTCTCCGCCGCGATGTTGATTCGCTCTCGTGCGAAGTTATGAACGTCTTCCAACCGTGCCTGGAGATCCTGGATGTATTCCTCAGGCGATGCAGGCGCATCCGGAGGACGACCGAAGACGAGATCACAAGGTAGCCGAAGCTCTCGTCCGAAGAGCATCTGAGATGGGGCATATCCGGTAGTCGCGTGGACAGCACTGCGGTAGGCCAGCAGGAACAAAGGTAGCTTCTTGTCCCAATCCTGTTGATTTCTGGATACCATAAGCGAGAGATTATTCAGGATTGTGCGGTTAAATCTCTCCACCATGCCGTCCGATTGTGGGTGTAGTGGTGTTGTCCTAGTTTTCTCAATTCCGAAAATTTGACATAGGCCCTTAAACACAGCAGAGATGAAATTCCTCCCTTGATCGGAATGAATCTGCAAAGGTGTTCCGTATCTCGAGATCCAATGTTGGATTAGGGTCTCTGCTACAGTGGTAGCTTCTTGATCTGGAATGGGATATGCTTCCGGCCATTTGGTGAAATAGTCGATGGAAACAAGAATGTATTTGTTCCCATCAGCAGTTCTTGGTAGAGGACCCAGGATGTCGATCCCAATTCGTTCGAAAGGAGCTCCAACGTTGTACAGATGTAGCTTCCCTCTGCTTCTCTTCTTCGGTCCTTTACGAGCAGAACAGGCGTCACAAGAATGGCACCACTTCTCCACGTCATCCTTCGCCTTGCTCCAGAAGAAGCGCTCCCGAACTTTATGGAGGGTTTTCAACACACCAAAATGTCCTCCAGTCGCACTACTATGTATTTCTTTCAGAACCTCTGAAATCCTTGATCGGGGAAGTAGTAACTGCCACCTAGATGTTTTGCCGTCATCAGATTCCCATTTTCGGTACAGTACGCCGTTCCGTAAATGGAGTGAGTTCCATAACGCCCAGTATCTTTTTGTTGGTGGACTGAAGATGGAAACGTCCTGCCAGCTAGGGCGTCTACTGTCACTTTCCATGAACTCCAAAATTGGTTTTATGTCGGGGTCTTCAAGTTGATCTTTTCGAACTTGGTCATCACTCCATGGATCAGGTTCTGATGATGTTGGAGTCACTGTCACCTGATAGGCAGTAGGGCTAGTCTTTCCATACTTTTTCTCGATTCGGGAACAATAGTGGCAGTTCTCAAGACAGGGTCTCCTTGATAAAGCGTCAGCATTACCGTGAGATAACCCTTTTCAATGCTTGATCTCCATGTCATATTCCTGGAGCCGCTGTATCCATCTGGCTATCTGACCTTCCGGATTTTTGAAGTTCAAAAGCCAAGTTAATGAGGCATGATCTGTCCGAAGCAGAAATTTTCGGCCGTAGAAAAAATGATGGAAGTGTTCTATAGCTTTCACTATGGCCAGTAACTCCTTTCTGGTGACGCAGTAATTTCGCTCCGACTTTGATAAGCATTTGCTCCAGTAAGCGATGACGTGTTCATTTCCGTCAATTTCTTGGGATAAAACAGCTCCGATGCCCTCGTGGCTCGCATCAGTGTCTAGGATGAAGGATTTTCCAGGCTGAGGGTAAGAGAGAATAGGCGTTGATGTTAAAGCCTCCTTCAGTCGTAGAAATGCATCTTCGCATTCTTTGGACCATTCAAACTTTTGCTTGCTCTCCGTCAGCTTATGCAAAGGTCGTGCAATGTTGGAAAAACCCTTCACAAACTTCCTGTAGTACGTGCAGAGCCCCAGGAAACT
Organism: Uloborus diversus; assembly: GCF_026930045.1. NCBI lineage: Eukaryota > Metazoa > Arthropoda > Arachnida > Araneae > Uloboridae > Uloborus > Uloborus diversus. The sequence goes on from NC_072735.1 coordinate 15,244,112, forward strand.
TCGCAACTGATGGATGTTTTCGGGACGACTCCAACTCCTGACCGCAGATACCTTCTCTGGATCGGTTTGTACACCCTCAGAAGAGATGATGTGACCAAGGTAGTTCACTTCCCGGCGGAACAAATTACATTTGGACGGGCTTAACTTCAGATTGGCTTCCTTAAGCTTTTGCATCACCTTCCTAAGATTTGCCAGATGTTCTTCGAAGCTGCGTCCCACGATGATGATATCGTCTAAGTAGACCAGACAGGATTCGTAGGAAAGTCCTCTTAACACTGTCTCCATAAGACGCTCGAACGTAGCTGGTGCATTGCAGAGGCCGAAGGGCATCACTTTAAACTGCCATAAGCCTTGTCCAGTTGTAAACGCTGTCTTCTCTCGGTCATCAGGGTGTATCTCAACCTGCCAGTAGCCGCTCTTCAAGTCCAGGGTCGAAAACCACTTGTGTCCGGAAAGAGTGTCTAAGGTGTCGTCTATCCGTGGAAGAGGGTAACTGTCTTTCTTGGTGATTTCATTCAGCCGTCGGTAATCGACACAAAATCTGGTGGAGCCATCTTTCTTTCGGACTAAGACGATGGGAGAGGCCCAAGGACTGGATGACGGTTCGATTACATCATTCTCCTTCATCTCTTTCAGGAGGGTCTCAACCTCTTCCTTCTTGGCGAACGGTAGTCGTCTTGGATGCTGTTTAATAGGGGGGTGTTCTCCAGTGTAAATCCTATGCTGCGTTAAATTCGTACGGCCAACATCCTCCGATGTAGATGAAAACATGCTTGAAGTCATCTACCAATTGTTCCGCAGCAGTTCTTTGATCTTTCGATAACGGCGCACTCCCAATTAACTTCGATGTCAAGGACTCGGAAGACACAGTCTCGGGGGAATTGATTCTTCTAATGATGCAGTTTACTGGAGTACAAGTTGCCAACACTTCACCTTTTCGGATATTCCTTGGCCTTTCACTCACGTTGGCGACTCTCACAGGAATTACATCCTTAGAAAGGTCCACAAGCGTAGATGCTACCAGCACTCCTTTTAGGCTATTGCTTAGGTTAGGGCATTCAACGAGTCCAAATCGAAAACTATTGCTTTCTTCAAGGGAGCCAGGTATTAATGATTCTGACCTTGAGGGAATCGATAAATCTGTTTGGGCTATTATTTGATGAGCGGATTTTACATCACTTTCTGCAGGGAAAACGGCTATGTCTTCTCTCATCGAGTGCAGCTCATTAGTCTTGAAGTCGAGAGTGAAGTCATATTTCTTCAAAAAGTCCAATCCGAGAATGAAGGGGTCCGTGATATTAGCGACGAATGCCGTATGATGGTAGGTGGCATTTCCAAACACTATTCCCAGGTCCACTTTACCGTCAATCTCGATCTTGTCACCTGTCACAGTCTGGAGACTTACGCGTGGCGATGTCCACAGCAGTTTCAATCCAAATTCACGAGCCACATCTGTCCTAATGATTGTCACATTGGCTCCAGTGTCGACAATCAGTCTGCAGGGGTTCCCATTTACATGTGCGTAAATGAAAAGTCCATCACTGCCACTACTAGAAGAGGAAATCTGCAGAGCTCTAGTGGTGGTGATTTCCTTCCCTCGCGTAGCTTGGCGAGCCGGACAACTCCTTCGCAGGTGTCCTTCACTACCGCATTTCCAGCACTTCTGCTCTTGTTTCTTTTGGGCTGTTATGCTGCTCAGATGTCTTGTCAAGTCACCGAGTTGTCTCTCAAGTTCAGCGAGATGGGACGCCCTGGAATCTGACTCATCAGCTTCCTGAGTCCGGATTAGATGGCGATCCACACGGGTTGCTTCTTGGGCGGCCTCGTATCTCATCGCATACACAACGGCAGAATTCAGGTCTTTGACATCCGCCATCCGTAGAGCTTTCTGGATTTCCGGATCTCGAACCCCGTCGATGTAGTAGTTGAGTGCCAGGTTGTCTCGAACATCCGCAGGGCAGTCGTAAAAAGCAAGATGAGACAGTCTCTCGATGTCCGCCGCAAGCTCTTGCAGGGTTTCCCCAGTTTTCTGGAAACGGGACTTCAACTGGAGTCGGCTGAAATCTTTCTGGCACTTCTCACCGAAGCGAAGCTCCAACGCAGATGTGAGGGCGGCGAAATCCAGGCGCTGGCTGTCCGGAAGGGTCTGGAGAATGTCCGCTGCGTCACCTCTCAGGGATGCTGCAAGATGACAGGCCTTGGTAGCAGAGTCCCATCCGTTCGCTTCCGCCACTATCATGAATTGAGTTTTGTAAACCTGCCACGAAGTTTTCCCATCAAATGTGGCAAGTTTAATGGACGGTCGAGCAACCGATGTGGGAGCACCAAACTGTACAGACCTGCTTTCCGCGGTCGCCAATCTCCTTTCCACGTCCTTAAAGATCTCTTCTTTAAGTAGATGAAATCTTCTATCTTCATCTTCAAATTTATTTTCTACAGCATTGAATCGGCTTTCAACGGTATCAAATTTTTCTTCAATTGCATCAACTCGATGCTCTATGTCATTAAATTTATTTTCCATCACAGTCTTTACCGAAATAAGGTCGTTTTTAATTTCTTCTTGGTTAGACGTTAAGTCCTTTTTCAGCACCGTTAAATCGTTTTTTAACTGGTCTTGATTTGCTACCAAACTTTCGGTCAAGTCACTTTTCACAGCATTAATTGCTTCCAGAAGTTGTTTTAATTGGTCATCCATTGCGCGAGTAATCACCATAAAAACAAAGTCTATAAATTCAAAGTCTTTATGAAAAAATGTCCAAAGTCACACTTACTCCAAGAAAGTCCAGAAGAAGCCCCACGTTGGGCGCCAAATTGTAACGGATTCGGTGCGACTTCCACTTTCTTGAAATGAAAACACAGTTCTTGATAAAAACACAGGAAATTTATTTACACTATGTACAGGAAAGATCTTCAACAACTGCTAAATTATTCATCAGCAATTAAGCAATTATCACACAACACCGTAAACTCAACGTTTACACACGTATTTACTTCCAAATACGAAAACAACACAGCGAAATGCCTCGCTATAAACAGAGCAAAAATCTTCTCAGCTCGAAATATCAAGCGAAACTAACTGTTTATCCATCGCTAACGGCTTAAATACACCGAAAAGAATTTTCTCAAATATTCCACACGCTTCTCGAAATGCGTTGACCGTTATCAATGAAAAGAAAGAAAATAGGGGTCGTATACTTTAGCCGAATGAAAAAGGGGTTGTATATTCATTACGGGAAACTATTTACAGGTTACGTTCCTACAATATTTACTATTTACAGGATTTGTAACAATATAAACGAAGGAACTTTGGAAAGGGCAATATTCGTGCCGTTATATTTCTGCCAGTCGAAGCAGCGAAAAAATTTTGCTTTTGTCTCGGAGGATACGTGTAATAGGACAGAATGCCAGGTCACGGAGGCACTCCCAGTAGACAGACGATTTCACGCGGGGTATGGTGATCGGGCTGAGAAGGCAAGGGCAGGTTGGTCCTTTCGTCGTCACAGCTGATACCAACACGGATGTGTCCACGATGCATCGGCTGAGGCGAAGAGGTTGGAGCAAGGAAATATGACAAGTTTGAGGGGTGCAGATGCAGCCAGAGCGACGTCAACACGCGTGGATCGACGCATCTACCGACAGGCGGTGGCAGCCCTACCAGCCGCGCGTATCTCCATTCTGATGCGTGTGCAAGACACCCTGATCGACCAGAACCATTTCCCGTCGATTGCTTGCAAGTGGACCCCACTGTACAGGCATCAACGCTTGGAATGATGTTGGCTAGAGTGACTTGGATGACGGAATGGCGGAACGTCGTATTCTCAGACGAGTCACTCTTCTGTTTTTCCAGTGATAGTCACCGCATGCGAGTGTGGCGACGACGTGGAAACAGTTCTACTCTGGCAGCAACTGTGGAGCGCCCCACCGCTTGAAAACGCGGCATCATGATTTGGGGCGCTATTGCGTATGATACCACGTCACCTCCAATTCGTATTCAGGACACTATGACGGCCGAACGAAACGTGCAGAATATGTTGCGGCCGATGGCAATTCCTTACCTTCAGGGGGTGCCTCAATGCAGTTTTTCAGCAGGATAATGCTAGACCATACATTGCTCGCATCTCCCAACATTCTCTACAAGGTGTGAGGATGTTTCCGTAGCCACCGTACTCTCCTGATGTGTCATCAATCGGACACGAGTGTGATGTGATTAGTTTGTAAACCCTGTCCCTGTGTCGTTCGTGCGACGAACTTTGGAAAATGGTTGACAGGGAACGGAGAGTCATCCTTCTGGACACCATCCGCATTCTTATTAACTTTGTGCCTGGATGTATTTCTTCGTGCATCGCCGTTCGCGGTGGTCCTACATCCTAATACTGAGTCGACACCGTTCTCGTTCTGTAATCTGAATGTCGGTTCGAAATATAACGATCACTTTTTGTTTCTTGCTGATTCTGTCGTTTTGCCAAATTTCATCCCTTCCGGACCACTCCTTCTTGGTGTTGCATTTTCAATGCCGAGCAGTGTATATATGGATGCCTCGGTTTCCAATTCGATTAACTCCACTTTTTAAAAAATCATCATTTCTGCTTTAATAGTGCTTAAACAATGCTTAGAAAATTGAATTTATATTAAACTTTTGGTTCAGTTCATTCCTGATCCTGTAGTGTCAGAAAATATAACACGAGTGCCCATTGACTCCTATGGATAACACTATATGTTCTTCATCAATTTTCTCGACTTTTTGTTTTATGGAGTTTATCAGTTTGGCAAGTGGAGCATCCATATATTTATTGACTTAAAGCATTATTAATCAGTTAAACAAATTTTCTCAAAAATTGCAAGTTAAACTTTTCGGAGATTCTTTTAGAAAGGTTAGTTGTTCGGCTTGCACGTGAATAATTTTATTTCACTTACTTTTCTATACAAAGCTCCCAACATACCACTATAAGATCCGTCTGGTTGCAAAGACCCGAACTGATGGTCAGTTTGAGACTCAGTGAAGAATCTGCCAATAGAAACTAGACATTTCACACTGAAATTATTTGAAGAGAAAGCTATAATATCGTTATAATAACAATACCTCTGACCTTGAACGAATTCATTTTTAGCTTGGTGAAAAAGAGGAGGATTTGGAACAAAGCCAATATCTGTTAGTTGCCAAGCACCCCAGAGCTCCTCACCCCTATTTTAATGAATGGAATTGTTTAATCTCTCGTCTGCAGGAGTTCAAATTGTTAGAATCAAACTGTTTCGACTAAAACGTTCTTTTTAAAGTAAAAGTCATTAAAACTTTGATTGCCAACTACGAGATAAATCGTAACATGTAAGTTTGACTTGGTTGAGAGAATTATCTACGAGTTGCCTCGTCGTTGCTTTATGTGCCATTTTCATACAGATGTGAATGCGTAAGCATAAACATAAACTGTAAGGCTTAGCCAACAAAATCGTATTTGATTGCTGATGAATCTATAGTTTTCTCCTTGAAAGTTTTTCAAAGAAGTCAAAAGCCGAATTCAATTTTACTCTAGACGTTCGATCGTTTCGTACATTAAACCTATTTGTATTGAATGCGTATAAATTAAACGATTTAGTACATACTGTTCACCTCTGACAAGTTGAGCTACGGCCTTGTGAGCAAGTCCATTTCTTTCAAGGGAGAGCAATGAGTAAGAAGAGGAATTGTTAGGCGCAGAGTTGGGCTGCCATTGCAACCCTTTTTTGGCGAGAAATTCCTGTACCGCTTGCTACTTCTTACCTGAATTTTTTGTTCGCCAAATATAATACAGCAAACTTAATCCGCAAGTTCTTACGCAGTTTTTCCTCACCCCTATTTCAACAAATGGAACTGTTTAATCGGTCGAGCAGCGGAGCTAAACTTGACAGAGGCGAACAGTAAAATGCCTATTAAACATATCTGACTTCCGCGAAGTTATTAGTTAATCAAAGTTAATCACTGGTGCTTTGATTTTTTGTTCAAATTTATGTCTATATATATCATGTATGTATACATAAATTTACAATTATGTAATAATTGTAATTTTGTATTGTTAATTGTATATTTATGTAATAATTGTACATAAATATACAATTTCTCTTTTATAATGCATTGCATTTTTTGCACTTTGTTTATTATTTTCATTGTTTATATATGCAGGGTGTCCAGCAAAGGACTCCCTGGTTTCAAAATTAAATATCTCGGAAACAAAGGGCGATATTGGAATAGAATAAACGGCATGTTTACTGTGAAACCCATAAAAATCATATACAGGAACTTGTAAATTAGTTTTAAAAACTGCCAACAGGTGGTGCTGCGCAATGTAATTGCACTAGGAGTCTCTATAAAAAGTGCTGCAAAGAGGTTAGTTGTTTCAGCAGTAGTTTAGTCTCTCAGATATGCTTACATATACGATAGAAATTATCGTCCAACCTCTTCGCAGCACTATTTATGGAGAATTCTATAGCAATAACAGCGTGCAGCGCCACCTGTTGGACCTTTTTAAAACTAATTTATAAGTTCCTGTATATGATTTTTATGGGTTTCACAATTAACATACCGTTTATTTTATTTCAATATCGTCCTTTGTTTTCGAGATATTTAATTTTGAAACCAGGGAGTCCTTTGCTGGATACCCTGTATGTATATATGGCTAGAGTTATACGGATTGACTACAGGGCGGCCAGAAAAAGTGTTTGGCGTAGGAACTCTCGCTGTCTTAATCGAGCCCTGAGTCAACCTGTTAAGCAGTGGTGGCCAAATTTCTTTTACCCGAGGGCCTTACTCCATACTAAGATGCACCACGGTGGCCAGAACACATTTCCATTTTGAACACAAAGTTTCCTAGACAACATGGAAGAGCACGAAAACAAAAATAAAAATTACAAACCAAAAATAGTTCTCATTACTGCATGTTTCTTTTATTAATACGAAGTTTCCATGTCTTTTTTAAAAACCAAATTAGGTGACAATTTGGCTTCAAACTAGCCACAATCATTCGTAATACCGAATAAAGATGATCGGTTGCCCGATATGGGCCGCGGGCCGTAAATTGAGCAACCGCTAGTGCTAGGAACTTTGTGCTCTTGTTTTTGCATTTCAAAATTTTCAAACAAGTCAAACTTTTGAAAAAGACAATTTGTAAAATTGCAACCTCGTTTATCCGTACTAACTGGGACCAAAAGCAAAACGGATAATCGAAAATCTGGATAATCCGGATAGTATGGCAATAAGCAAAGCAAATCCTTAAGGGGTTTTTTACGGTATTTCTGACATTTATGCAGAGTCCATAATGTGATCTTTTTTTGCCATAACTTTTTAATTTACTGTTTAATTAGCATATTTTTATTTTGAGCTTTTCTTACCAACACACCAATTCAAACTAAAACAATTTGCAAATCAAACAGTAAATCAAAAAATTATGGCAGAAAACAACGCGGACTCTACATAAATGTCAAAAAAAAAAAACAAAAAAACCGTGAAATGACCCTTAAATAAGCGCACTTACCGTTCATAACGACAAAAATTTATATTTTTGTAACAAACTTATTTATAATGGAGTTGTTTCCTTTAGTCAAAAGTACTATTTTTAGTCACTGAAATCGATAGAATTTAAGCAAACAAAATAACATGGAGCGAGAGAGTACTTTCACTATCCCAACAGTTATTTTTCAATCAACTTTTTTAAAATTCCGATTTTTCAAACAAGGCGAGGTCTTGATGACGTCACAAATGATGCACTTTGGCGCATTTGTCTAACCCATAGACTAATAATAAGAGTAGACCGTCTTATACATATAAAATCTGAGTATCTATCTATCTATCTATCTATCTATGTCCAAGCTTCTTCTCCCGAACGACAGTGAACTGACCATCGAACCAGGTATCGATGGATTCGTAATCTTCCCGTCTTCATGTTTGGCTATTTAACATAATCCTCCGATAATAATTAGCGGAGATATCAATTAAAAACTATTAATTATGACTCTTTGATTTCAAAATCAAATCCCTATTTTTCGAAGGCTTTCCTCCATTCAAATTATTATTCAGTGCTTCAACTCAACTTTCCGGATGAACGCTTTTATTAAAATTTACAGCGTGAAGAAAATCATTGAAAAGAAACATCTGTTGCAATTTTTTTTCTCGAATATAAAGAAATAAAATTAGGCTTTTGTTTTAAGGCTTTTCCTGTAATCAGGGTGTTTAAGTTGTTTACTTTTCGATTATTTTGCCGTAATCTGCAGCAAAATTTTGCTGTTTTTTTTTTGTTCAAGCCTGATTGTTAAATACGCGTCACATGACATAACTTTCATTTTCGAGGAGGACCGTGCACGTCGTAAAGTAAATGAGTGATTTACAAGTTATTTGAGTTCTTTGAGGGTTTGTACCTGGAAAACGGATTGATGTAATTCTTGTACGACCATGTGGATAGAATCCATCCAAATATTTATCTGAGTGGTATGTTGCATTAATAAACACCCGGGCAACGCCGGGTAGTAGACTATTTTATGTAAAAAGCGGATTGTTATTGTGCATAAATATTTCCGATATAGTCTATCAGATGTAATTCAGTTTAACGTGAGTAAAGATTATAGTTGATAATGCATATATTTTCCCCTTTTGTGCTGACTGAAAATGTACTCATAACTTGTATCATTGATAACGATTATTAACGTTGATGAGGTGTTTTGGCAAAAATATGTTTTACTGGTGTTTTGCAAACCTTGCTTTACGCGCATTTATTTATTCCTTAACGCGTTAGAAACTAGTGTCAGTGTACTACAAAAGCATCAACTGGACTGCTCTTACATTTTTTAAGGTAGCCCGTGCAACGCCGGGCACGCAGCTAGTAGACTAATAATAAGAGTAGACCGAGCTTTTTCATTCTTGCTGATGAAGAAAATTGGTTCATAGATGTATCACGTGACTAGTGGAAGGGCTTGGCGAAGACTTTGGCAGCATGGTTGCTAGATTGCAGCATTATCTATAGTTTGACACTCGACGTGTATTTTAAGACAATGTGTTTTCATTAAAAAAAAATTTCCAAGTGCAGAGATTGAACTGTTTTTTTTTTTTTTTAGTTATGCATTATTTTGACACTAGTAATAGTTTTTGGTCACAGTTTTCAGTAACTTTTATTTCATTCGGAACTACTACGTCAGCGTTGGCGTAAACGTAATGGCGTAAACGTTTTGCGTTAACGCAAAAATGTACTAATCGGTATCTTAAATTGAAATTGTAGGTAAAAATCTTACCGTTTGCCGATTCGTTTTGGACGCTTGAATATTTAATTGCTTAGAGAGTTATTGAAATTGACTAAAGAAAATGCACAATACTATCTAAACGAAAAACTCACTATATTAACAAAATATTTACAACTTAGAATAACAAATTTACAAATCGGACTCCATAAAAGATCATTCTTCTGTGTTCCATCAATTTTATTTATTTTATTTCGATCGTCTGCTACGATCAACGCCCGCTGTTGCTAGGATATCCACCAGTCACATGGTTTGGTTTATGAGCAGCAAAAGGGTTGCCATAGCTCGGTCTATTCTTATTATTAGTCTATGGTCTAACCTGTTTACACATTGTGAAAATCAAGAAACGAATTAAATATTGCGCTCTACGCTTGCTATCAACCATATCGTTGCCATTACACGTGAGTAAAGATGCGAACTAAATATTGTAGTCTGAGAATGGTAGCACTAAGGCCCCTATATATACGAGCCGACGCATCAGCTTAAGTTCAGCCATTTTGGATCGGAGCGCGTGTTTGAGCGGTTGTCTTATCTGGCAAGTTATCGCGTTTGGTGATTTCTCACTGCAAGCACTTATTAAGAGCACGTGAATTATTTAGTAAATGAAGTATTATTTTCGGCAAATTTGGCGAAATCCGAAACTTTGCTATGGTAACCCTAGAAGCGCAACAATGAAAAATCCGATCCAAAATGGCTAAACTTCAGCTGATGCGTCGTCCAATCTATATAGCGGCTCTAGGTAACACTGAATGGCATTTCATCACTTGTGATGTCATCGGCAGAAACGTAAACAATGAAAGCGCAACTTTATATTTTTTTTATTTATATTTTTTATACAACTTTATATTTTTTATTTTTTATTTTTTTAATATTAAACTTAGTCAAATTATTTTTTAAATGGTCAGATCCTATCGTTTAGAGCATGCTCTTCCGGAAAAAAAATATTTTAAAATTTTGGAAACGACCCCATTGTTTACAAGATAGTAATAAATATTAAAAACAGTTTTTCACATTTCTTAACAAAGAAATGGTCCACTGTCTTCTGGTTTAAATAAGCGTGGTTTTCAAAGACGGATACAAGGGAGGGGGGCGATGGGGGCGTTCCCTTAAGGGTCCCTAAACAGCATTTTTTCAGAACTGAGGTCTTAAAACCATGTAGACCATCTTTTATATGACAAAAGATATCGGGTTCTATTCTCTCTCCCGGAAACTTTTTGGAATCGAAGTTTCAAAAAGAGAATTTTAGACGACCTTTGGTGATGTTGGGAGAAGGAGTTTTGAGGCCTTCCCCGGGCATTTTTCAAAATTTAAGTCTTAAAAACGCGATTGTAGACATCTCGGTAAGTGAGTGTTAGAGAAAAGAATGGGTTCAGTGACTTTCCTCGGGTAAGTTTTGGAACCTTAAGTTCCAAAAAGCGCAATATCAGACGACTTTTCAATGATGTTAGGGAGGGGAGAGGAGGAGTTTCGAAACATTCTTCCGGAAATTTCACGAAATTATGTCCCTAAAACGCAATTTTAGAACACCTTTATCAACGGAAAAGGCAAAATTAAAGATTCGAAGATCTCCAAGGCTAAATCTCTACATTGTTTTAAATAAATATTATGTACCCCCCCCCCCCCCCCCTCCAGCAGGTGTAAATCAGATTCGTAGTAAAAGGTCAGGTAAAAAAAAAAAAAAATCGCCCCCTCCTTGAACAATTTCTGGATCCGCCCTTGGTGGTTTTTGAATAAAGCAAGATCAATCTAACGCTTCATCACTGTAATTCAGCTGCAGTGATGTTTGTTAAATTACCTAATTACCATAATTTATTGTACAACCTATATAGGAGCTTTACATTTAATCAAAATAAAAAGCAAATGTCCAGCATACTCAGAATTTAAAATAATCTATAAACGTAATTTTTTTTAAAGCTACAAATTTACTCTGGATGGTCATTCCAAGCTCGTCAACTTGTAAGATCGAAATTCTCGCTCACGTGATCGGTTGCGACATTCCTACGTCACAACCGATCACGTGAGCGAGAATCTCGATCTCGCAAGCAACGAGCTTGGAATGACCGCCCCTGGATTATCCGGAGAGTCGAATAAACAAGATTCTCTTATAAATTAATAATATTACGTTTAAAAACTTTTACTTGTAATTTAGTGATTCACTCAGTGCATCATAGATGTCTTTCAAGACTCCGCGTAGAACAGTTTTATTTTCATAAGTGGTTTCTTTTGCCCACGGCGGCCACTGTAAATTAAAAACAATGAATAATACAGATAGAATTCATTAATAAAAGCAAAATCATGAAGTGACTGCTAAATCACAAATTTCATTCATTAAATACACTGAAAGTACTTTCCGTTCTCGAAAGCGAAGACTACCACACACGACAGATTCCATTTCAGAAAGGGGCGATAGGTTGAAGATGGGCACTTGCCGCTCGCATTTGCTGTGTTTGAACACGTTATTTTTGCACTTTTTTTACTTCCAGGTTTCCCACCCTATTATGATAAAATCACAGCAGATCTGACGCATGCGCTAATTGGCGCTAAGTCTCGGCTTAGGAAAATGAACAGTAACATTCACAATGATGAAAATACTCGTGATTGAGAGTGTTTCAATGAGCACACGTGTCTAAAGTAACTTTGTTATGCTTATTAAAAATCTTTTACATACTCTTTTTCACAAAGCGAAATTTTGACATGCTCTAGGGGTCTTGACTCGCATCCTTCCTCTAAGTCAAGAATCTACTGCCCTTTGAACCAATAACCCGACTGTAGTGTTGTATCATTTTTTTACTTCCTTTTACAAAAAAAGAAATATTGTATTTGCGAAAAAATTTTCACTCAAAATTCGGCCTTAATTTCTATTTTGCTCACCCCCGAACTAATATTGAGTTTTTTTTTCAACCCGACGACACGCGAATAAGTGCCTAAGAACGTATAAACATTCAAAATATCCATTTTGACATTTCCCGAGTAAATTACAACGACTTTTCTCGTAACGTCCGTATGAACGTATGTAAGTATGTGCGTATATGCGGATGTGCGTATGTATGTCGCATAACTCAAGAACGGTATGTCCTAGAAAGTTGAAATTTGGTACGTAGACTCCTAGTGTGGTCTAGTTGTGCACCTCCCCTTTTGGTTGCTTTCGGGTGTTTTTAAGGCGGTCTTTTGCCCCTTTTTGGGGGGAATTCATTGTTAATTTCGATGTATACTCAAGTGGTGTAATAATTTGGCGGACACTTGGCGATATATCGCCAGTCTTTTGGTCGCCAAGTTTGTCACCAACTTGGCGACAAAATTGGCGATTTTTTTTTAAATTTTAAATCTGGTTTCAATTTGGCCACTGGTGGTGATATTTAGAGAGTAAACTATTGAATTACATTAAAATTGCCAATAATGGGAAAATGACATTAAAATTGGAGTAAAAGAAAGTCATGTGATGCACACATCAGCTCGTTTATTTTTACTCTACATTCATTTGCTTTTATTATCCCTTGTTTTAGATATGGCAAGAGTATACAAAAGGGACGTTGGCAGTATACCTTATAGCAACTACTCCAATGAGGTGATGCAAGAGTGTCATGAAGAGGATAGAAGTATTACTCCGGAGGTTTCCAAAATTTTTGTTTCCCGTTGTTTCCCCGTTGTTTCAAACAAAAGTTGTTCTGCCTCCCCTTCCCCTTTAATTTCGTAAATCTGATTTCATGAATCTCTCTTAGTAGTGCACTTTATTTAATGAGTTTGAAAACCAAAACCATATATTATACAAAGTAATTTTTATGCACCAAAACATATTTAGTTATTGTATTGTAATGGAGTGTTGATTGGTGAATTCCAGCGGTAACGGAAGGACAGTTTTATAAAAATATCGTTGCATTTCTGCCTGTGAGCATATTGTTACGAGTCCCGTGCAACTTCAAACTTTCTTTGAATGACTACAAAGTTCTTGAGAAAAACCACAGGAGATTTATTTACAACTATGTACAAGAAATATCGAAATTCGCTTTAAATATTTTAATGATTTTAATCCATGTTTGAAAGACTTGCTGGTGGACCCACCCCATTGCAATTTATACTCCTTCCTCCAGGAGATTGGATTCTCCTTTTTAATTTAGTGTTCGTCTTACCATTATGTGATTTCGTCGCTTCCTTATTTTTCAAGATATTGTCTCAACCATTTTTCCTTATACACTGTCAAAAATGAAACGCTCAATTTTGACGATTCGGCAATCCTCGAGCACTATTTCGTTATTTTCTACGATCTTTTCGTCACCGAATCACGTGATATTTGACGAAACCAGAAATCTCAAATTTTTCACGAAATAATTTCGTCCCGATTTCGTCACATTGCAGTGCATTCTGGGAGTTTTCGTTTCAGTCTTGTACTTGCTCGTTAAAATATTTTACGGCAGTTATTCTAAAGGACTCATGAAAAAGGTTAGTATTTATTAAAATTTGTATGTGCAATGTGCCTTCTTTTATGTTTTGTTACATTTTTGTTTAGTGTTGTGTTTATTGTTGGATTTAAAACACATTAAAATTGAAAACGACCTGTTCGATTTGGTTTGGAATTCTGTATAAACTAACTTTGAGTCACCTCCACGTTAGGCTTAACTAGCGTTATTTTTTATTTGCAAATGAAAATGTGTGTTTGTTGACATTTGTTTCCGAAAACGTACTTCCTTTATTTCCCCGGTTAGACAATTGACAAAGATGATCAAAGCATTTTTACGAATTTAAACTTACATAAAAAATTCCACCGTCGCTACAGCAACGCAGATAATAAATACAGAGCCTTGATAAATAGCATAGAACTTTGAAGCTTTTAATTTCAACGTTGTATATGTTTCATGGTTATGTGTTTTCATTCTTCTTCATGAATTTTACTAATATAATGCTGGTGAACGAAGTGTTTTTGTTTAATAATTCAAAATTTTTTTCCGCTGCAATTTTTATTTTCTTAAAAAATATTCCACCCCCCCCCCCCACCTCCTCTCTAAGTATTGGTATTTTTTCTTCTTCTACTCTACATGTAATATTTTATTCAATACAATAATAATTTATACAGTAGCTCTCTCACAAAAGTGTACGTAATACTTATCATTTTCAATGAAATATTGCACTACCCATTAGGTAAGATTAATATTTTGAAATGGGTAAACAATAGATCTTCTATAGTTAATTCTTAACAAAACTACATGAAATATTTTAATAGCAAAATGAAATATGATTTTGAAGAAATTAATAATCAGAAAGTATTAAGAACTTTATCTCACAAAAGTGTTCATAAAAATATTTTTTAATAATTGCTTAGCAACCTTTTAAACAAGCCCACAAAAATCGAGGAAAAAAAGCGCTTAATGCAATTAAAAATAAATGCAAACTGGCTATCAGCTTACGGTTCGGAAATGATACCCCCCCCCCCTTTTTTTTGTTAGGCTCGTTGACCGGACTTATTAAAGTCGCACCCCATGTTGTTTATGTAATGTCATCCCCTTCTGCAGCTGTCTCTTGTTTATGTTATATCAATACTTCACGATTTGTTGAGTCTGTTTCTTTCTTTTTTTCTTTTGAGTGGTTTTACTTGCAAAATAAAACATGAAGTAAAGTAAGTATTAATTTAAAACAAAGCATTTTAAGTTACAAAGAAAATATTAATTTCTATAAAGAACTATATCTGTGCTTTGCAGCTAAGTATTTTCAATATTTTTTCAATTTTTCCCAAATTTAAAATAAATTATTGAAGGTAACCTTGATTTAAAAAAAAAAGGTAAGTTAGCAGCATGTTTGAAAATAATAACAATTATAAAGCGTTCTTTGTTGTTTATTTTCACATTTAGTACTCTAAATTCTATGTTAATTTGTGTTACCTGATTTGTGATAATTATGAATTTTTCCATTATACATAGTTTCTACAGCTAAAATAAATACAGCATTAATTTTATTGCCATATTTGCTGCCTCAAGGAATTATCAGCAAAATAAAGGGAATTCTCTTCAGAAGCATTTCATAGATGAACTACTAGTAAGTCCAAATTTAAGTTAGAGCAATGGTTTTTGCTGCAGACAAAGTAAAATGTCTATGTAAAATTTCAATTGAAAAATTGAAAGGAAAATAAAAAGTATATGATAAAAACTAGTAAACTTTTCTCGATACGCTAGTCACTATTTTCATTACATACCTTTGAATCTCTTACTTGCAATTCTGTCTTAGCGTTGGCCATGGTTGCATTAATGCTTTTGGAGCTATCTTAGTAAATCAGTAAAGTTCTAATCAATTATGTTATATAAAGGTACCTAATTTCCCTTGAAGTTCCAGACAGGTAAATATGAAGTATGTACCAAAGTACTTCAAAGTATAAAGTGTACTGCATGCAATAATACACTTCCTGTATCAAACATAAATTTTGCCAAACAAGCATTCTATATAGAAGCAAAATTAATAAGACAAAAAATCGATTGAAAAAAGAAAAAGGTAAGCTTTTTTTCAAGATTATCTAATTTCATTTTCTGTATCTAATTTTCGAACAAAGATATACAAACTTAAAGCTGTACATTTTATTGCACTATTTCTTTAAAATTTATGGTATTAGTTTTAAAAAAATCTTTTTTTTTTCTGGAATTTTTTATGCGATGCAATGAAGAAGTAAATCCCCAGCAATTTTCTCTTGAGCAAATATTGATGTAACTCTGCATAAAAGTAACCTATGTCTTATTCTTCCAGAACCCAATGTCTGCTGAGGAAGTAGCACTTCTATATTCCCAGTAGGACTGGACGATGTAGGAATTTTTACATCGTGATGCATCGCCAAACTTACATCGCGAGTAGTTGAAGCAGTTTGAATTATTCTTCCCGCTATAGGTGGCAAACCCCCGATTAGGGGAGTTTTCCTTGCAAAAATCGAAGCTTTTGTCAGAATTTTCCCAAATTTGGCACGAAAACTACCCTATGGGAATTCACAAACATCAAAGGACAAATGTACCAAACTTGGAATAGATCCGACCAAAACCCACGCGGGGGATTCCCCATGCATAGCGGGACTAAAATGGGGGAACTCTCGAGCATCAAAGGAATTCTGTGCCAAATTGTTAAAAGATCTTATAAAAACTGGTTTTTGAAAAAAAAAAAAAAAAAGACCCCAATAGCTGGACGAAAACTCCCCAATGAGAATTCCTGAGCATCAAAGAAGTTCTGTGCCAAATTCAGAAAAGATCCCACAAAAACTTGCTTTTTATAAGGAGAACCCCAATGGGGTTGCCCCCCCCCCCATAGAGGAAGGAAAACTAATCTGCTTGAATTCCCGAGCATCAAACGACCTCTGTGCCAAATTTAGAAGAAATCCGACAGAAATTGGTTTTTATAAGAATAACCCCAATGAGGGGTTGCCCCCCCCCCCCTCCCATAGAAGAACGAAAATTATCCTGCTTGAATTCCCGAGCATTAAAAGACTTCTATGTAAGATTTGGAAAAGATTCGACAAAAACGTGGTTTTTATAAGAAGCACTTCCAATGGGGTTCCCTCCCCCCCCCCCCCCGCAATAGAGGGACGATAACTACTTTTTGAATTCCCGAGCATCAAATGACCTCTGTGCCAAATTTAGAAGAAATCCGACAGAACTTGGTTTTTTGTAAGGAGAAACTCCATGGGCGTTGCCCCCCCCCCCCCCATGGAGGGACTAAAACCATTGTGTGTGCATTCCCGAGCACCAGAGGACCTCTGTGCCAAATTTGGAAAAATCAGACAAAAACTTGGCTTTTATAAGGAGATCCCCTATGAGGGTTGTTCCCCCCCCCCCCCCTCCATAGCGGGAAGGAAACTGCTCAATGAGTATTAATGAGCACCTCTGTGCCAAATATGGAAAAGATCCGGCAAAAAAAAGATTTTTTGCAGGAAAATCCCTCTTATGGGGTTTTAGTTAGATACCATGGGGAGTTTATGGGACCGGACTAACATGCGGGTTTCCGTTGTTTTTTTTTTTTTTTTTGCTTGGATAAAAAAAAAAAAAGCTTGGATGTAAGCAAACTTGTGGAGCACACCGATCTATCGGTTTAGAGGTTTTTAATTTAAACCGGTGTAATGATGTAGGGTGTACTGTACATCGGTATTTTACGATGCATCGATGCATCGTAAAGCCCTAATTCCCAGATATCATTTCACATTGTTCTTTAACTTGAATTTGCAATAATTATTTTTACATTTTAAAGAAATTGTCTGCTTGTATTTTTACATTAATAAAAAATTTTTTAACATCTTTTATGTGTCTCTTTTTTCAACAAATACTTGCCTTTTGCTTTAGGCGGGGGGGGGGGGGGAGTGCAGGCCAGTTATTTCGATTTTTTTTTCCAATTGTAGAAAAAGGTGTACACTCTTCAAAATTTTTATAGAGAACCAACTAAAACCACGGCCTTTCGTACGTAAAGAATAAAAGTTCAAAAATCAAGGGGGGGAGGAGAAATGTCAACCCCCATAAATACCCCCCCCCCCCCCCCGTAAATGACGGGCCTGTGAGTGTGACTATGCGCATCAAAGTGGGAAATTATGGTGGTAAGATTCTGAAGTAAAGATTTGACTAAATCTTATAAGATACAGTCGAACCTCGTTAAAACGAACTTTAATGGATCATTAAAATCGATTACTCTTAACAGAATTCGTCTTATCCGAAAAACAAAAAACAATGGGACAGAGAATACAAAAAAGTCCGTTTTAGAAGTAATTCTTTTTAATCGTGTTCGAATTAACGAGGTTCGTCAGTATCGTCAAAAAAAAAAAAAAAAAAAGAAAACTAATCAGCTCAAAAAAGAAAAAATAAAAATAAAAGAAATAAACTCAAAAAATTACGAAATTAACATGCTCAAATATGACGAAATTAATTTGACGAAACTAATACTCTCAAAACTACGAAAATGATTGTCGATTTGACAAAACTAGAATGAAGAAATATTTCGTTACATTTGACGAAATTCGCATCTTCAAACCAGAGACGAAAGCAGTTTCCTCAATTTGACGAAATGTTCGCTCGGAGCATATCCCTGGAAGCGATTTCGTCAGAAACGAAGAAAATTTCGTCGAATATGAAAGTCCATTTCTGAGAGTGTATGTCTTCAACGTTTATATGTTTTTTAGGCTGTCCTTTTTTAATACTAGTACTTGAATGTTTATTCTTTTGATTTCAGAATATACTTACTTTTACTTTTTTAACTTATTCTTAAATAAAAAATAAATATGTAACAAAAAATCGTTTGGCGCAGTATGGCCCTCAAGGGCTCTTGCGCCATAAAAACCAAACCAACCACCCAACCAAGAAATATCGTTAACAACTGCTAAATTAACCATAGCAATTAAGCAAATATCAATTGATACCGTAAACTAAACGGTTACACACGTATTTACATCAAAAAAAAAAACGCAAAAACACAGCGCAAAGGCTAATACACACTTCCAGCGGAACGGCTGAAAACGAGACTCCACACTTAGAAAGCAAAACTAACTCTCTCTTTCATTCACAAGACTCCCGGCGTTTTATACTTAGCAAAATAAGGTCCGGAAAATCCTACAATAATCTACCAATTTCTCATATTTTCTTTTTATTCAATTCCCGAATCTTATCATTCAGAAATGGGAGACCGTATACTTTATTCGAATGTAAGAAAATTGTATATTCATTACGAGAACTATTCACAGGTGACGTTACTAAGACAATTTTAGATGAAAGATAATGGAATAAACGCCAAGTTTAGCTAGATTACAACAAATTAATCATAAAAATAATTACTATTTACAGAATTTGTAACATTAACATATCAAAATACATATTTTTCAAAAACTGATGAATAGACTTTTATACGCATTATAGTAAGTTGCTAAAAAAGCTAAAGTCAAGAATTTTTTGTTAGTAACTTTTTTTTAATTAAATTTAAAAAACAGTAACGGAAGGACAATTTTGCGAGATGATTTTCACGCTATCATATTCTCCCCAAAAGCACAGCTAAATTATAAAAAGGAAAATTCTATAAAAATTAGAGCACATGTGGTAGTGTTCAATCATTACAATTTCACCTTTAGTTTAAATAATAATTTTTTTAAGCATATGAATTATGCCCTTGTTAAAGGTAATGGAAGGACAAGAAGTTCAAAACAATTAAACTTGGTAAATGTTAACTTACAAATTTTTATTCAGCTAATACAGAAGTCTGAAACAATGATGTCTAACGACTGAGCCAACTAACAATTCTGAATTCTTTAAATACTCAATAGTTTTATCATATTCCATAGAACATTTATCTTCTTTCTCAGCAAATACGAAGATCATTCCTAAATTATTACGTACTCTCAAACAATATACTTCTATTCCTTCATTTTCGATATGAAGTACCTGTGCAACTCTTTGTTAACTTCTTTCCCTTACATCTAACTAGCAAAACTTGTCCAAACGTTAATGAATCCTTAGGCATATTATTATGATTTGGTGTTTTTGATTCAGCAGTATCTTGTCATCATTTTTAACATTATTTATTGACTTTCAAAGTCAATCTGTTGACTTTGAAGTGAAATCTCCTTCAATTTGTTGATGTGCTTACAATATTCAATAACATAACTTGTTACAGGATTCAAATAGCGCATATTTTGTGTGTCAGGATGAGAATGGATATTTTTGGGTCCTTTTTTCTAAATCTTTTTGAAAGTTGATCTATGAATTTACTGATCTCTTTCGCCGTACGTTTAATGGTTAAATCAATGCTCTCAACACTCCTTTCCCGTGACTTGTGGTAACAAATCTGAAAGTAGTTTCTATATTGTATTGTTCCAATATAAATTTTAAGTTTTTAAGCAAACGTTTCTGCTTGAATTGGCTTGTCGTATCACAAACATGTCATACCAAAATGATTTCCACATGCTTAGGAATTTTTAGGTGTAGTTTTCATGAGAGAGAGAGAGAGAGATTTTCATTACATACAATAAAAGAAATAAAATCACGAAACAGTTTTTAAAAAAATTAAATAAAAGTAATTTTTTAAAAGAAACCACACAAAATTTTTGTACAAATGTTACTTATATATGTTTTAAATGTGACTACTAACTTTAAATAATAAATTGTTTTGTACTAGCATTCTAAAATTTTACTCTGTACCAGCTTATAGTTAAATGTCTTTACGTTACCGTATTTTTTGTCCTTCCGTAACCGTATTTTTGTCCATCCGTTACCATTAAAAATCATATAAATTAAATCTGTATTGAAATTCTACTTATTCCTCCTTGATAAAAGAGATAATTCTGCTTTGCATAAAAAAACATAAGCTTCTATACACAATAGGTTCTTTGTGAACTTAGTGATGGACCTATTTCATGGTTGAAAAAAAAAAAGAATTTTAAATTACTTACAAAATGTTTAACTAGACATTCAAAAGATAAAAGTTAACCTAAGTTTTATATGCTGATAACAAGTTTATTAAAGTGGCAGTATGTAATAAAAAATATATTTTTTGCTCTGTAAAAACACAAAGAAAAAACTTGATTTTGCACTTCATTTTCTAAAAGTCATCAAACTATTTGGACAAAACAAGTTAAAATTCAAGAAACTCATGTATTTCTGAAGAGAATGGTATATGGCAAGTAACAGAATATTAATTTTTAAAATTCAAGTGTCATGTCCCCTTTTTCCTGGAATTCACCAGTTCTAATACATTTAACAAATCGGACAAAATTGTTTTTAAATGGATGCTTAAAATGCAATATTAGTGAAATTATAATACAATACGGAGAACATTCATCTTTTCTTTAGTTTCGGAGGTTGAATTTAGATTAGAGCAAATGATCTTAAATTTCCGCCCACTGCGAAAACTAACTGGTGCGTTCCATGCACTTAAGAACAGCTAATTTACTTCTCTCTCAAAACTGAGCCCATTCTATTCTTACATGAACAAATTCCATTCATTTCCTACAAATTTCACAAAATTTGTTAGAAGGAGATGCAACTGGGTCGATTTCTTCGGGACCACCAACAACTTCCAGTTCCTCCTTCATTTTCCGTAGTAAAAGCCATGATAGTGTGAGTGACCTGATGAATTGAGGCTATAAATCACTCTTTATCCGTTGAAGACAGTTCCCAATTTTTTCTTGTGTTTTCACGTTTTTATAAGTCTTGGCCAAAGTAGGCCGTAATTCTGAGGGTAGGAGAGATGTATGAAGTAATGAAGTAATCGTAGGAGTAATGAAACTTTAAAAAAACGGGCTGATGTGTGCATCACATGACTTCCTCTTACTCCAATTTAATGTCATTTCCCCGTTACTGGCAATTTTAATGTGATTCAATAGTTTTTTCTCTAAATATCACCAACAGTGGCCAAATTAAAATCAGATTTAAAAAAAAAATCGCCAAATTTGTCGCCAAGTTGGCATCAAAACTTGGCGACCAAAAGACTGGCGCTATATCACCAAGTGTCCGACAAATTATATCACCACTTGAGTTTACATCGAAATTAACAACGATTTCCCCCCAAAAAGGGGCAAAAGACCCCCTTAGGAACATCCGAATGCAACCAAAAGAGAAGGTGCACAACTAGACCGCACTAGGAGTCTATGTACCAAATTTCAACTTTCTAGGACATACTATTTTTGAGTTATGCGAGATACATACACACATACGCACATACATACGTACATACGGACGTCACGAGAAAATTCGCTGTATTTAACTCGGGAATCATCATTATGGATATTTCGCCTGTCTATACGTTCTTAGGCACTTATCCACGTGCGGTTGAGTCGAAAAAAAACTCAATATTCATTCGGGGATGAGTAAAATGGAAATTAAGGTCGATTTTTGAGTGAAAATTTTTTCGCAAATACAATACTTCCTTTTTTGTAAAAGGAAGTAAAAATAAAAGCCTTATAGAAATGAGATGTACAACTGTATTACTGCATAAGGTATCAAATGACGTTTATAATTTGGTACATAAGAAACTCTTAGCAGATGTAAAACTGTTTCTACATGTAAACGTTTAAGGGGTTATTAAGATACTTGTTAGTAAAAAGTGAGCAAAACCACTAATTATGCTCCCTGAGGCTGAGGATAGAGCTATTCAACAGCTTGGTATACATCACTGCGTGCTTGATGCTGTTCCTATGGAAACTTAAAATAAAAATTTAAAATTTGCTTCCGGAAGTTGGTCACAGTACGTTGCATTTTTTCTCGCGTTTTAGACCAAAGAAGGAATCTAAGGTCAAATTAGCCCGTAAAAGGATAGGTGCAGAAAATAACTTACTATATAAAAACTTACTTCTACATACTTCACTTTGAAACTCCTTTTCATTCCGTAAGTGTAACTGAAAGCAAACGCAAAAAATATCTTTAAAAACAAGTTTTGTTAACAAAATATTTTTTAAAAGTATTATGCGATATGTAATTTTTTGAAGAATTTATTTTTGAGCAAGCTAGCATTTATCGCCAGAAATGAATACATTGCGCTAATTTTTCCAATACTGCGTTTTGAAGTTCGGTTGACACATTTGCTGACACGTGGTATGCTGTTTAAAACAGTAAATTATGTTTTTATGTTTATTATCAGTTTTATGTTGTGCTATTTTATCCAATTACTATTTAAAACTGTATAAATATTGATGAAGAATTTTTTGTTTTTGTTTTGAGAAACACTTATGATAGCATTACATTAGTAATAAATGAGAATGTCTTAATAAATCAGTAAAACTTTATTTTGCAATCATCTGACGTTCAAATTACTTCGAAAAATTGTGGTTCGAATCATTTATGAGTTAGATTGTTGCGTGCAGCCCTGTCACCTCTAAGTTTTTTGGGGAGAGGAGGAAGCAAAGGGTTCATACACTATTCATAATATAGGGAAAATAACAAACCACACGCAAAAAAAAGTATATTTGCATTATATTTCTAAAAGGTAGGAAGGAGGAATTGATCCCCCTCTCACACCCGAATCTCCGGGTTGCGTGCGCAGAAAGCATATGTACCATGAATATTAAAATTAGACTGCAGTTAAATCAATAATAAATAGTGCCTAATTTATAACAACGAAAAGAGTAGGCAGTAACCTAAGGCGGAAAATTTTTATGGAGGGCAAATTTTACTTTTTAACCCTATTTAATAAAATATCAGTAACTTTTTTCAATAACAATTTTTTTTCATTAACTTTTAGTAATCTTAATTCGTCTCATGAAAATAAAATATTTTTCTGCTATGCATTTTTTAAATAGTTGGAGAAGTATTACATTTAAAAAAAATGTGCCAAGAGGATTTCGGAGACATGAGTTGGGTTTTCGAAGCCAGAGAAGGTCTTTTCTTTTGAAGGGGGGGGGGGTATTTTCAAGTTTCTCTGCCGATGGCTTGGAGCTAAATTCGGCCCTGTATTTTTATTTTACGAAATTTATTTATGTATGTATTTATTTTTTTTGTTGAGAAGTATGCCTTAAAACAGCGGTTCCCAACCTTTTCCCCCCTGCGAACCCCTTCCAAACTCCGAAAGAAGTTGGCGAACCCTTTGGTTACTAGGTAATAAGTAACAAGCAAAAAAAAATTAATTAATTTGAATTTTGACATCTTGAATTCAAATTTTGTTTTTCGCAATCACGAGTGTGTATGTAGGCGTGTGTGTTTGTGTGTGGGGGTATGTGTTTGTGTGTAGGGGTTATGTGTATGTTTGTGTGTGTAGGCATATGTGTTTGTGTCTGTGTGTAGGCATGAATGTCTGGGTAGTTGTGTGTATGTGTGGGTTTCTGTTGGTATGCGTGTTTGTATGTGTGTATGTGTGTGTATGTGTATGTGCATGTGTGTGTGTGCGTGCGTGTGTGTAGTTGTGTATGTATGCGCTTGTGTGTAGGACATGGGTGCAACCTGGAGACGGCTTTCGTAATAAGAGCAGCATCGTGAGGAGCCCGTCGACGGTGATGGTGCGGAGGGTGGCGGTGGCAAAAATCAAAGGAACGTCAAAAACAGTCAAATGAGAACAATAAGCAATCGTGATTGCTCAAAAAAAAAAAAAAGAAAGAAAGAAACGCGCTCACACAACTACACATAGACAATAAAATTTGTGGGATTTCCTTTAGTTTGATGCTGTTGCATAGTTTATAACAAGAATGAAAACATAACTGCAAATACAGAATTAAATATTGCTACGAACTAAAATGATCGCTAAAAATGAATGCAAAACAAATTCACCAAAATATAAACACAGTGATTATTTTGAGTTGAGCTTCAGTCAACTTTGAAAAAATTATGAAAATGGCGAAGAGTATCGAATGTGCGAGAGACAAATGAATACAAAAGGAGCAAAATTTGCTTGAAACTGCTTTGAGCATGAAACTTCATCAGAAACAGACATGTTAATTAAACTCCGCCATTAGAATATTTTTTTCGTGAACCCCTTGCAAACCTCTCGCGAACCCTCAGGAGTTCGCGAACCACCGGTTGGGAACCGCTGCCTTAAAAGAATAAATATTTCAGTAACAGATGCCAATTTATACTTCCGCAAATTAAAGTAATAGTCCTTGAATTACCTTCTTTATCTTCTTTACTAATAATAAAGCTGAAAGTCTCTCTGTCCGGAGGATGTCTGGAGGATGTCTGGAGGATGTCTGTGACGCGCATAGCGCCTAGACCGTTCGGCCGATTTTCATGAAATTTGGTACAAAGTTAGTTTGTAGCATGAGGGTGTGCATCTCGAAGCGATTTTTAAAAAATTCGATGTGGTTCTTTTTCTATTCCAATTTTAAGAAACAAAAATATCATAAGATGGACGAGTAAATTACGAAATTATCATAACGTGAAACTGTAACATGGGCACAAGCCATTTGGCGAGATACAAAATTATCATAACGTAGAACGGTAACATGGATACAAGCCAATTGGCGAGGTACAAAATTATCATAACGTGGAACCGTAACGTGGGCACACGCCAATTGGCGAGATACGAAATTATCATAACGTGGAACCGTAACATGGGCACAAGCCAATTACCGAGATACGAAATTATCATAACGTGGAACCGTAAGATGGGGACAAGCCAACTGGCGAGAAAATTCACCATACATTATTTGTAAATATACAGGCGAACCAAAAGATCTTTTAATTTTTCTATTACGGGCAAAGCCGTGCGGGTACCACTAGTTACCTTTATCTAATAAAATGGCTACTCTGTCTTACATGCAATGCTTGAACTTTTTGATTATTATTTGAAGTAACAGCTTCATTCAATTTAAAAGCGAAACGAAGTAAAAGCTATTTTAGAGTTATTGTGAGAATCAAAAGTAAAACAGCAGAAAACATAGATAAATTAACCGCAATGAGAATGACATTCGTCAATTTAATTTTTAAACAACTAGGGAGCTCCGCCCCCCTGCTCTCTGACGCTATCTTTTTTGATTCGCAAAGATTTAAATAGTCAATTAAAAAGAAAAAGATGAAAAACGCGTTATTTGTTAGTTCCCTTTGATACAAAAAGCACCCCTTCCCCGGGTTTCAAAATACATAACTTGTACCAACTGCAGAGCCGTAAGGACTAATGGGCTCTTGATCATTGCAAAAGTGCAGTTTTGTACGTTTCAAAAGTCGTTTTCATATTCGTGGTCTCTATATATTTTGCTCTTTAGCTCGGGGCTTGAATTGAGTTGAGCCTAAGATTTTCCGTTAAAATTGAAACCCTTAAAATTTTTGAATAAGAAAGAAGAAATAAACCATCTAAAAGACGTAACTATATCAACGGCAAATGAAACATCAATAATTTGAATGGAGATGAGATTTTTCGAACTTGATTAAAATGGCTTGTAATTTTTTTTTCCCCTTTGGAGATAGAAGCTTTTCTTTCGACCATATGTCGAGTTAGATCTGGAGTAAAAAAAAAGCCTCTCTTTCCAGTGGTGCAAAAAAAAAAAAAAAAAAAAAAAAAAAAAAAAAAAAAAAAAAAACTGTGGTACAATTCCTTTACTTTTTACTGATAGATTTAATGAAGAAAGTAATGCCTAAATTTCAGCTAGGCAAAAAAAAATCGAGCTAAAAACGCAAATAGCTCCCGCCGAAATTTAGTTAGAGCAGTGAAACAAATTGCGTAGAGCGCGGAAAATTCTACCCTTTTTAACGATATTTAATATTAATATGTGAAAGTAATTTTCACCCCTTTAATAGGCATTTTACGATAACTAATTTGAAAATTAAAAAATGAAACCCCAGGTGCAAACCAACAGGGCTCGAAGTAATTTTGTACAAAATTTCAAGACTGTAGATGCTATATGGTCTCCTGTACGCAGGCCAGCCACAGACTTCCTTTCAGAATTTCTTTGACCTTACTTTTTTTTAATATATAGAGATAATGTTTCTTTTTTTTTTCTTAATTTTCTTTTGCTGAAAAATGTCACTTAGTTATAATTAAGAACAGTTTCTTCTTTTATTTATTTCTTTTTTCTTTAAGCGTCAAGTTTTTATAATAGAAATTCTTATAAAAATTACAGTTCAAAATACTATTTCTACTGAGAAAATGTATGTATACATCAAGTTTTTAATACAGAGGAAAGCAAACTTTCCTTTTCTTCTAAGGAGTAAAAGAATGTCAGATTAGAGAAAAAATTTTGTTTTAAAATTCGACGGACTTTAAATTATTTTCAGTTAGTTCTTATTTTTGTTTTCCTCGCCAGACAGGTAGAAATTCGGTATCCAAAACGTATTTTCATAATTCTGAAAGCAAAACCAATGTAGATCAAAATTAGAAAAAAAGAAATTAAAGTTTAGGAGGATTTAATAGCGCGCATTCATTAATGGCTTATGTTGGAATCTATTGAATGATTTTTATGCTCAAACTCTATTGACAGTACCAATGTCTAGAGGGGGTTCGAGCCCCTCCTCTTCCCTTACAGGCACCTATGATATTAGTCACTCTTCCTTGTTTTTGGCTTTTTCCCTCGAAAATAGTTCGAGGAATGTGAACCCTGACGTAGAAAGGATGGGAAGGTCTATTCCCTCATTTGCAAGGATGTCCACTAATTTATTACGTTAAACATCTACATGAGGTCCGGCTGAGAGCGTGATGGTTTGGCGCTGGCCTTCTACGCCTGTGGACCCAGGTTCTGACCTGGGTGGCCAGTCGGTGGATTTTCGAGATGCAGAAAATCTTCAGCGCCTATGTCGTACGATTATGCGTCATGTAAAAGATCCCTTGGGTATTCGTTTGGCTTAGAATATACCCTCGGCTAAATTAAATTCCTAGTGCAATTTCGCATCCAATGAGAGCCCAGGTGCCTCCATCTGGTGGAAACTGGGCGTCAAAAACACTACTGTGTCATGCATCAGCGCCTTAATGGTGACACACGAAAGACTGATGCATTGCTGGGGAGCGCACTAGGTCTGGTTATGGCCCAGACGCCTCTTGAGGTGGGTCTCTTATACATCTTCATTGGAAAGAAAAAACATCTACATGAGACGGGATCCATTGAAAACGTACCTCCTGTTGAAAGGAGATGAGATTTTTGTAAGATAGATAAACTGTAAAATAAGATATAACTAAGTTTCATCGCACAAAATTACAGGTTTCTGCATGCAGTTTTTA
Organism: Uloborus diversus; assembly: GCF_026930045.1. Classification (NCBI taxonomy): domain Eukaryota; kingdom Metazoa; phylum Arthropoda; class Arachnida; order Araneae; family Uloboridae; genus Uloborus; species Uloborus diversus. The sequence continues at coordinate 15,271,928 of NC_072735.1, forward strand.
GCAGATTACTACACACTGTGTATGCTGTAATCTGCATATTTGTGCGATATAACTGAGTTACATCTTATTTTACTTTTCAAGCATAAAGATATTTATTCAATTTTTATGGTTTTGTTCTCGATGCATTTCCAGTTCTTGAGATGTAGGCATTATTTTGAAGCATGATTATGAAATATTACGCTGCTCAAAACGAATCCCAGAAAAAAAACCAATGAATTGTGGAGGGTTGTCTTACCCACTGTACTGACTCAACATTGCATTACCCGACTTCCTTTTTCTCCGACCGTTATGCCATAAAAAGCGTGAAAATGCGGTTGATACAGTGAAACCTGTGTAAGTTGACCACTCGCGCTGCACTACTTTAGTGGTCAACTTAAACAAGTGGTCAACTTACAGAGGTTGATTTATATGATAAGCGCTAATTCCGTGCCTGAAAAAAGCGGTCAACTTAGACAGGTGGTCAACTTACAAGGTGGTCAACTTATAAGGGTGGTCAACTTCACAGGTTTTATTGTATCCTAAATCATAGCAGACATTTTGCTTCAAAATCAATTGATACATATCGATCAGGGACTGAAAATGTGTATTCTACATGGATGATAACAATAAAAATTACACCATAACAATAAAAATTACACCATTGATTAAAAATTTTAAAAAATGGTAAAATTTACTTGCTTGAAATAGTTCTCGGTGTTCATTGCTCATATTTTCATATTTTTTATGATAAGGATTACAATCTTCGCGTTTCGCTACCTTTACGTATGGTAGATTATTTCCATGTAATATAGAGCACACACCAACAATATAGAATAGGTTACAGCGCAAATAAGAAAATTACATATGGATCGAATGCAGGAGTCATCTCAAGTATACAATCAGCAAATCGCTCAGACCGCACAGTCACTGATGCCCCACGTTGCTCATTCGTGAAAAACATTTCTTTCGAAAATTTCGATGAATGTCTTCTTGAAGCAAGGATCTCAAGTCATGTGAAATATTTGAAAGTAAAGTATTGAAAGAAATCTACTTGTATCCCTCAAGACGTGTCTCCCATTCGTCAAAGTTGAACCATGTGACTTGAGATCTTTGCCTTGCCTCCGGATTTCCTACGCCAATGACTGGACCCTTTCCCTACAGTCACTAATTGCTGCTATAAGCTCCAGACTCCTCTCGTAGATTTTTGACGGTAGGTATGAAAATGATTGAGAACCAATCCTCTCCTGTGTACGGCCAGGGCCGACGAGAGGCCATGTCAGCCCAGTTGGAAACTAGGGGCTCGTCCCTTGAGGGAGCTCGGCTCGGAATCAAACTAGTATGAGTTTGGCAGGTTTTAGGGATGGAGGAGGTCTAGGTGACCAAACTGACAAGGAGCCCACCGTAGCTCTATGCGGCCCTGGGTACGGCAAAACTCAAAAGTCGTGAAGGTTCAATAAATGTCGTGTGATGTAATTTGTTAAAAATTCCATTCATACCTGAAAGTTTTCTGCAACCTAAAAACGGAACGAAACATTGATGAGGTTTGTTGAACGAATAGACTCGATGTGGTTCATTTTCGTTTTACTCGCATTTTAAAAGTTCAACATATTTTGAATCGAGCAATTCAAAGCAAAGTTTCGAAAAACTTTTGTTCCAAAAGACATTGTAATGTATCAGAAACCGGTCTAGCAATATATATGTTACCGTTAAAGTATATAATGCAGTTATTTTATAGAATGCCTAGCTATTCCATGAAATGACTGATCGTTTCTGTTAAAGTGTGGAATATAGTATTAATTTAACACTTTAATTATAGTTATTCTATGAAATAACTAGTATTCTATAAATTAACTAATGAGAGACAGTTAAAGTGTAAAATAAACACAATTTATCTAAATTGAAATAACTATATATATAGGTATTCTATAAATAAACTAATGATAGACTATTAAAAAGAAAAAGAAGTAATTTATCTAATTTATGCAGCGTATAAATGGTATTATGGAAACGTACCATAAAATCATTTGTTACAACAAGGATTACTAAAATGACACTTGGAATTACAAAGAGCATTACAGTGAAGCACCGTTTATACGTTTTTGAAGGGACTGTATGAAAAAAGCGTACAAATGAAAAAACGTATAATAGATATAGGTTAATGCAAATCAGATTTTGAAGGGACCACTTTAAAAAACGTGTAATTGATAAAAACATATACAAGAAAAACGTATAAACGGTGTTTCACTGTATTTCTAAACAAGAACTGGTGCCAAAAAGCTTCACAAGTTCTCTCCCTATGACCTGATATAATTCATAAATGCAGTAGGGGTGGAAGGTAAATGTATTTGTCGTGCAAGATATATAATATATATTATTTTACACTTTAACTGGCTGCAGATCGTTATTCTATGAAATAACTAGTTAAACCATGAAATACAAGAGAGTTTTACACTTTAACGGACACGATCAGTTATTCCATGAAATAACTAGGTATTCTATAAAATAACGGGTTTCATACTTTAACGGCAACATATATATTTTCCTAAAAACGTGACACTGGAAATAAATAAAATAGACACATTTTTTTTAAAATAAAAATCATATAAGCTGTTTTTATTCTATTTCATGTAAATAAAAGCGTTGAATATGTTATTTGATTTGTGGATATTTATGATACAGACATGACTGCTTTTCAGTTCCAATTTCTGACAATTGCATTTATTGATTATTAGACTGTACTTGATTTTTTCTTCCGAAGGATCTGAACACCATTATTTCCAACAACAATGTGATTGTAGCTGTTGCTGCTCCGATACCGAGCACAAGAAACGCCCCACTCAGGTCACCAAACTTAAGTGCTCTAGTTGCAGAGGGAGCTTGTCTTGCGCAAACGTCGTAATCCGCAAGCGATTCCAATAGTTCACGCCTTTCTAAGCGGCCTTCGTTGTACCAGAGCAGCCTGGAAAGATATTTTGCGTTAATGGTGATGCAAATGACAGAAATAGAATGGTACTTATGATAAAATTAATAATGTGTAATGGGGTTGTTTGCTTTAGTCAAAAGTACTACTTTTAGTCACAGAAATTGATAGAATATGCAGAAAAAATAACATGGACCCAGAAAATACTTTCATTTTTCGATAGAATAAGCAAAAAAAAAAAAAAAAAAAAAACATGGACTCAGAAAATACTTTCAATTTCCCAACAGTTATTTTTGAATTAATTTTTTAAAATGTCCGATATTTCAAACAAGGCGTGGTTTTTATGACGTCACAAATGATGTCCTTTGGCGCATTTTTCCACTGCGTTTCCACGTTATGATAATCAAGCAGCGAATTAAAAATTGCCTCTACGCTTTCTATCAACCATATCGTTGCCAGTACACGTGAGTAAAGATGCGAATTAAATATTTTGGACCGTGAATGGCAACACTGAATGGCATTTCATCATTTGTGATGTCATCGGCAGAAGCGTTAAACAATGAAAGAGCAACGATTAAAATAATTTTTTTTTAATGTTAAACTTAGTCAAATTATTTAAAAAATGGTCAGGTCCTATGTTTTTAAGCATTCTTTTTCAGAAAAAATACTTTTAAAATTTTGGAAACGACCCTATTATGGATAATTATTGAAATTAGTTTTCAAATTTATAACATTAGGAAGTATAACGTCAGATTGGTTTGATTATCGTGTAAGTGGTTTTTAATTTTTTCTACACCTATTACATAAAAGAAAATGTTGGATTTGTGAAACTTTTCGAATTTTGACGGATTTACACATTTAGAGGTGTGCTGGGTCCATTTCATCATTTTTTGAATATGTCTGTTTGTCTGTATGTATGTGACCGGTTTTACTTCCTTTTACAAAAAAGGAAGTATTGTATTCGCGAAAAAATTTTCACTCAAAAATCGACCTTAATGTCCATTTTGCTCACCCCCGAATGAATGTCGAGTTTTTTTTTCGACTCGACCACACGTGGATAAGTGCCTAAGAACGTATAAACTCGCGAAATATCCATTTTGATGATTCCCGAGTTAGTTACAAAGAGTTATCTCGTGACGTCTGTATGTACGTATGTATGTGCGGATGTGCGTATGTATGTCGCATAACTCAAGAACGGTATGTCCTAGAAAGTTGAAATTTGGTACGTAGACTCCTAGTGAGGTCTAGTTGTGCACCTCCTCTTTTGGTTGCATTCGGGTGTTTGTAAGGGGGTCTTTTGCCCTTTTTTGGGGGGAGATCATTGTTAATTTCGATGTAAACTCAAGCGGTGTTATAATTTGGCGGACACTTGGCGATACATCGCCAGTCTTTTGGTCGCCAAGTTTTGTGGCCAACTTGGCGACAAATTTGGCGAATTTTTTTAAAAATCTGGTTTTAATTTGGCCACTGTTGGTGATATTTAGAGAGTAAACTATTGAATGACATTAAAATTACCAATAATGGGAAAATGACATTAAATTGGAGCAAAAGGAAGTCATGTGAGGCACACATCAGCTCGTTTTTTACTTAATGTTAAACTTCTTTTTAGTTTAAATATTTTGCACAATTAGTCAAGTGCATGAGGGAAAAAGTGAAATTTTTCATTTTGTTTATTTATTCAATCATTTATTCAACAAAGTACATACTCGTTTATCAATTTATTCTCATTTACATTTCCTCATTTAATAAATCACTTAATTATTTACTCATTCACTATTTTATTCATTCATTTATTTTTAAAATACATTAATTAATTTACTCACCTATTGTTTGATTATCCATTCATTTATTCACTCATTCTTTTATTCATTCATTCGTTTGATCAAAGATGATTTTCAAAATCAAATTATATTTCATCAGAAAAGTATTTTATTTTTCACTTTGCTGCACGAGAAAAAAGTTAAAAATTTTCACTTTAGAAGAAAAATTTTTTTTGCCAATAATATAAAACAATATTTGAATGCAAGGTTTTATTACAAAGTACACTGTTCTTTCTTTAGATAAACACTTTGAGCCTCATTTTGAAAAAGATAAGTAATCTGTACGATTTCACTTTGCCTCACATTCTTCCTTTTTTTTTCTTCTGTATTTTATCTATCTTCAGGGTTACACCTTTTTCATTTTAAATATGTATCACTCACCAGAACAATATAGTCGCAAATCTCAGAAATTTGGTAAAGCAAATAATTTTTGCTCAAAATATGAATTTAATGCACTTCACTGCATTGCTTGCACAAAGTTAGCTCACAAAATTGGTGCGTGGTGACGCATAAACGATATAATCAAGGCTTACACATCATTAAAGTTTCGTACTTAAGAAGATATAATATAATTTTCGGTCTAGCTCATTTCAATCTAGACAGGAGAGTTACCTTCATAGTCTCGGGATCAAACACGTGTTAAAATTCAGAATAAAGAAAGCTAAAGGCACATTTTAGTACTAAAAAAAAATTTGGATACAGTGTAAAAGCGTAAGGTGCTGTCTATTGACATTTTTGCTTGGACAACAAATGGAAGAAACTCAAGACAACTGATAAGAAGCCCCCCACGCTTTTTTATATTACACTAAAATTAAGTGATTGGTCAACTACTATCATTCAAAGATTATTTTTCACTTTTTAGTTCATCTTGCTACGAAAGCGCGTTTTTTTTTTTTTTTTTTTTTTTTTTTAACTATTATTTTATTTTTCTGTTTTATAGTCTTATGTTGGAGAATTATCAGGCGACAAAATTTTTTATAGAACGAGTGCGAGGTAATATCTTAAAGTTAAGACAAGGGCACCCCGATGGGAAGCTACTGTGAATCATCGATGTATGTTTGCGGAAATCATATTTATATTACTTTGAAAATTTGAGATGCATTTGAATAAAAGATTTGTTCAACAATGGTCCAATCAGCAATGAATTTCCAATTGAAGGCTCACCTAAATTTTGGCGTGAAAATAGTTAAAAACAATTATATTTCATGTTCTAATTACCTTAGAACATTGGAACAAATTTTGTCTAATGCAGAAAAATTAAAGGTTTTTGTAGATATTTTTAAATAATTTTTGCGAGCATTTTTTAATGTATTTTTTAAAAATTTTCCTTTCTCACATTGTTGGATTTATGCCAAAATATTGATTAAAATTGGAGGAAACTAACAATTAAAAGAGTTAATTAATTAATTTGATTACAGAATATTGCATTGTCATCGGGTCTGAGGTTGCGTGCCAAATTTCAAAAGAATCCGATCGCAGGAAGTGGGCGAAATTTGAGCTGCAAGATTCCGTTCCACGATACATACATACATGCATACATACATACATACATACATACATACATACATACATACATAGAGGTGAAGCTAATAAAAGCGTGTTAAAAAGTTCTGCCCCGAGATGGAGCCTACCAAAGATGACGCCCTGCTCGCAATTTCCCACTTGGATTTTCGACAAAATGTTTAGACTGCTTCATAATTGGCATGGGACAAGATAGTTTACTGCTGTCTCCATTTTTATAAGACTACTAGCAAAAATACCCGGCGTTGCCTGGGTTAGCTATAATTATGAGAAACAATCGTTACTTGCATTTGTTTTCTGTTTTAAGTGAAAGAATTTAAAACACACCTTTTTGACGTGATTTAAAATCTAGCTTCTTCCTTACTCATAAAACTAAAGTAGAAGTAATTAAAAAGAGCAAAACCGTATTCATTTAGAAACGAAAACACAAAATTTAACCATATTCGGAACTCCAGCGCTCGAATACGCTACCTTGCGGTGATTTACAAAACTGCAAATGAAGCGTTCCACGTGTGTCTGTTGACGTAAACACAGGCAGTTTGTTCTGAGTATTTATTAACGCAATCGATGTGTCTTAGTTTGCTTTCAGCTACAGAAATTAATTCGTCCCCTAAGAGTATTCTCGAGCTTCTCAAAATAATGTTAGTTTTCCTTATTTCTTTCAAAAAAGTATTAAATGGTGGACGCGTAAACAAGAAAACTCTGGATTAACAAAATTGGATAACGTTATACCAGGTAATTTCTTTATTGTTTTGTATGAATTTGTAAGAATATGAGTTTTTTTTAATCTTAAATTAATTTAACTAATCATATTTTACAGCAGCATTTAGTTGGAATGGACAGTATGCAAAATATTTTCTTGGATTTATTATCGTAGAACAAAATGAAAAATGTTTAACCTAGAAAGAATTTACTTTATTCCTTTTATTCTCAGCTGAAAGGTTTCGCCAAATTTGTTTAGGGTTATCATTTTGATATTGTGCGAGCAAAGTAGCCTTGGCGAGATTTCGCGTTTTTAGTTAAACCATTTTCAATTTTTATCATGAGTGGAATAAAATGGTAGTAAGATTACAGAATTCGATAAGTAAAAAGAAATAATTGTCAATCAACTGAAAAGAAAACTACCACCATATATCCGTGAGAATTTTGTTGATGATTTGCATAACATGACACAATTAAATCGTAACTCAGAAATTAGAAAAATCGAAACAGAAATTTTTTAAATGAACCGATTCGGGAATTCAAGAGAAATAACTCAGCTACAAATGGAAAACAAGTGCTAGCCAAAGCAAAGCAAAGAAGTATCATCTTCTTTTAGTAATAATTTGTAATGTCATATTAAATTTCCTAGCATTAATTGTTATTCTTGTCAGGCCACAATTATTATTTAGTTTTATCAAGAATTGATAAATATCGAATTCAACATCGTGAAAATGGCTGCTTAGAACTATGAACTACGTACTTTGCATTAATGTTTGACGTTTAGTAATGCTTCTTGAATTCTCATTTCTTTCTACGTGGGTCAGAATATCAACAAGACTTTGAAAATTAATTTAAAAAGAATAAAGCGAAAAAATCATACGTACGAACAAAAATCACAACACTTTTAGCATTTTCTTCGTTACCATGTGCGTTTGTTTTAGTTTTCAATTCCGCCATTAGACAGTGACTTCAGTGCCCCCTATAGTTCGTTGGAGTTGCGAATACAAATTTGAAGAATTTCCGAAATATGAAATTAAACTTCACATGTTTAAAATGATTTATCAGTTAATACTTATTTTTTTTTACATGGAGTCTTATCTTCTTTGTATGTCTATTGAAAAAAAATGTAGCCGCGCGCCCGTAATCCCCTTAACCATGCTTTAGTTATTTTGGAAAATTTCAATTATTGTAGGTTCTTGGTGCGATTTAAAATGGTACCGAATTTGCGGGAATCGTTTTGGGATACCTTGGATAATGCTCCCCCTCCTTACCTTGTAAAACGGCATGTTACTAATTTTTGTAAAAGAGATATTGTCGCCAGATGCTGAGATACTTTTGATCACCACAAAATGACGCTAAATAATTTCATCCGAAATGTTTCCAAAATAAGTAGTAACATTTGGCGATGGTTTGAATTTGTGCACGAAGTCACATTAATGGTAGTTT